>NW_026623111.1:73510193-73813223 GCF_023065955.2 Ursus arctos | reverse complement strand
AGACTCCGGCAACTTGACTTCAAACTTCTGGCTTCCAGAACGATGAGAGAATAAATTCCTGTTGTTCTGAGGTAGCATGTTTGCGGTAACCTGTTATGGCGGTCCTAAGTAATTGACACAATATTATATAAATACTTTTCTAATTTGTCGGGGAGTTGTTTCTCTTACCCTTTAAAGAACCCAAGAGTTCTCTATTCTCACAAGCTAGGTATTATATCATGACTTCATTTCTTTTAATTTTTTCTCCTTATTTTTTTCCTACAAAAAATATGTGTATGGGGCGCCTGAGTGGCTCAGTCACTTAAGTGTCTGCCTTTGGCTCTGGTCAGGATCGCGGGGTCCTGGGATGGAGCCCTGTGTCGGATTCCCTGCTTAGCGGGGAGTCTGCTTCTCCCTCTCCTCTGTCCCTCCCCCTGCTCTTGCTCTCTCTCTCTCTCAAATAAATAAAATGAAACAAACAAAAACAAAAAACCCAAAAAATAAGTGTATAGAAAGTGAGGTCTCCATTGTAAGAATGGAGTATAATACTCCATGTTAATAAGAGTGGTAAATATGTCTTTTAGATAGTGGAAATTATAATATTTATTGGGGCAAGTGTCTGAAAAAAAACAACTACTTAATCATTCTACTCCTGATAAACTTGGAGAAACTTAAAACTAAAGCAAAATGTAATGAGGAACAAGTTAAAATAGCAAGTTTTAGTTAAGCGGGTAATGTGGTAAACAGAGTAATGTCCCCTCCCCCAGAAAAAGAAACATGACAACATACTAATCTTTGGAACCTGTGAACATGTTGCTTCACGTGACAAAGGGACTCTGTAGATGAGATTAAGTTAGGAGTCTGAGATGAGGTGATTATCTGGGATTATCCAGTTGCAACTAATGTAATCACAAGAGTCTTTTTTTTTTTTTTTTTTTTTTAAGAGGGAGTTAGAAGTGTTAGAGACAGACAGAGATTGGAAGATGTTACGCTGATGGAAGAAGAGGCTATAAGCCAAGAAATGTAGGTGGCTTCTAGAATCCGGAAAAGACAAGGGAACGGACTCTTCCCTTGAGCCTCCAGGAAGAATACGCCCTCCTGACATTTTAATTTTAGTCTGTAAGACCCATGTCAAACTTCTGATCTACAGAATTATAAGATAACAAATTCGTGTTGTTTAAAGCCACTGTTTGTGATGACTTGTTAAAAGCAGCCAAGGGGAAACCAATACATGTAGCACAAAAACATGCAGAGAAGTTATGTAGGGTTTTATGGAAAATTTCAACCATCAAATCTTAGAGTTTTCAAGAGTTGATATTTCTATATTCATCAGCTCTGAGCAACAGAAAATACGGTGCCAACTTCAAATAGGAATTCCTGCGGAAATCATATGCACTGATCAGTCTAATCCATAAACTGAATTGTCATATCACATAAAATTAGTCATCAATGCAGAATTGATAGAGAAAGGTGTTTCAGGGAAAAGAGACTTAGACTTCTAAGTAGATGTAGAATTTAGTCCTGACCATCACTAGCAGGTTGTAGGCTTAGCACAAGTCACTTCACTTTTTTTGATGTCTGTTCTTTCATTTACACATGAGTAGATTGGACATTTGTTCCTTTCCAACGTAAACAAATTATACAACGAAAACAGAGTTAATAGGATTGCTTCTGTTATTCTGTAAAGCTGACCTTTCATCATATGACCAATTTAAAATATTTTCTATTTCCAGATTTATTATAACATATTTGTGGATATAGGGGATTAACACTTGACTAGAACCCAGAGCCACTGGCTATACGTTGAGTTCTGGTTTACTAGACATGTAATTCACTTTCCACTTTCCTCACTGCTGGCTTTCTCATAATTAACCATTCAGTGCTATGCAGAGGGTTTTTAAAATGTGCCAACAAAGTAGTGATGTTGCATTTAAAATATGGCATTATTACACGTGAAAGTAAAAACCGCCTAAAGCATTTTTGCCTCGTGTAACAAAATAGTAAACTGGCTCACATCTATCTTGTAAGTTTTACTCCGTACTTCAGAGAATTAAAGATATGTGGCTGCAGTGCAAGCTGGAAAAAAAAAAGGAGGCTCTTTCCCAAAATGCTCAGAAGGAAACAGTGATTGTGTGGTCAGTGGGTACTCTTACCTCATCATATTAGTATACTTATTAGTATGGTGTGATACTGGGAAGGAGAATAGAATAGTCAATTTGGTGGCTGAATGAAAGCTTCCCCCCTTCTGCATGTGCAATCGCCTTGGTGATAAGGCTGTATTATGTTTCATTTAACATTCCGGAGACTGTGCTGAGTAAACGTTGGCAACACTTCACTGAAAAGTCGCACCATCACACACACCAGAGAAGGAGTGTTTTGATCAATATTCACTGAAGTCACCAGCACTCACTCTCTTTCATATTCACTGTGCATCTCAGTTCTGTGTCTTCGACAAAAATAAAATAAAAAAGGAAGACACACAGCTGAAATCTCAGAGATGTAAGCTTAGCCCATTCTCCAAAATAATTTTTGGAAAGACTGGATAACAAGAACAAAGATCAGAGCATTGGCGAGGGTCCAAATGACGCAGGCACATTCTTTCAGCTCCTCAGTCTTACTTGTCTCATGATCACTTGGTCTTTGGTCTGATAAAGAGGTAACAAAGCTAAGGAAATAAAGGTGGGATGGCGCTGGGATGCCTGAGAGGAATGTTAGGTGAATCTTACAAGATGTGGACTTTCTTTTGGGCCAGAGTGAGTCTAAGGAAGACTGGTGTGCAAAGGCTGTTCATCACGAGCAGAAGCGGATTCACGGTGAAGCTAACAGAGCTCAAGTGTCAGGACCCCTCACTTGTTTAGAAAGTTCATGTATTTCATCAATCAGTTTGGACCGCTCTCTCTTTCCACAGTAACTTTTCCTTGGTCTGGGCACCCCCAGGTATGTCTTGCATTAGGCTAAGAGGAAGTTGACTCCAGCATATTTTAAATAAACATAGCAGTATGGTGACTAACATAATATAATAAAAAATCATTAAAAAAAATAAAATAAAATTAATTTATTTAAAAAAAACAAATAAATAAACATAGCAATAAAATTTTAGGTGATACGCAGTCATTTTCATAGATGGTTAAGCTTGAGCTGTCAGGCCTGAAATACTCCAGCCACCTATTGGGCTGACATATTAAGCTTTCTGACAAAAAGGTGCAGGGTTGGGTGTTGTACTGGGACATGATTGTGTCCTCTGGTGCTCGAGCCTGTGACAACATGAGTAGTTGAGAAGGAAACCAGGGTGAAATTCTCAGAGCCAAAAGCTAGTCTGTGAAGTGTTCTTCCAAATTTGACAGTTCATATATGAAATAAACTTGATAGAGGATTTCCCCAAGTTTGCAACCGTTCTAAGAATTTATGTCATAATCAATAATGAGCCATGAAGCTGAAAGAAGCTATTTTAGAAAGTCACTCATTAAAAAAAAATGATTTTGATCCCCATGCTAGTAGAAAGACTGAGTTATCTTTCTAATCTCTCTACAGAAAATGATCTTCCAAAGTCCTTCATAAAGAGGAAATCAATGAATATATGCACAGGAAATTATAGGGAAAAACTATTACAGAAGTGTCTCTGACAGTTAATTAAAACAATGCAAGTTTATTTTTCTGGATTTTTACGATCCTTACGGTGTTTATCAGCTCTCTTAAATTTGTAATGGGATGTGAATTTTTTTTAATTTTAAGTAAATATTCATTTTTGTATCAAATTCTGAAATTGTAATTTTGTATTCTATTTTAAAGTAGTATTTCCTTCCCCAATTGTATGAGCTGCAGGTCCCATAAAACCTGGAAATGTTCCTCGGATAAGGCAATTGAAATTCGTGCAGCAGGCTAAAAAATTATCATGACCGTCTCTCAAAATACTCACTTTCCTTCCCCAGGAAAACATTTAAAAAATATATGCATCTGATGAATTGGGAATGCTCTCTAGCATATGTACGAGCAGCCTTGTGAAAGCAAGACAGACCTCCTGAATGTGGACGGCAGCGTGGGCTTGCACTGCTGGTGTTGCTATGGCAGTTAAGACGAAACCACAGACGAGCAGATAAAACAGCATTAGGTGTAGCGGCAGACCTTCTCTTTGCAGGGAACGAAGCTCTCACACAGCAGCCAGCCCTGAATCAAACCTGCTCCACAGACACCCAGAGAGCAATTACTGGAAAAATGCCATCTCCTTGCAAATCTTAATCTGCCTCTGTAGTTTTCTTGGCATAAACACTCCCTTCTAAATAACTGTGCCCATTTTATTGTTATTACCAATCACATTTTCTTCTTAAAGTCAAAACAGAAAACAATATGACCCGAGTTAAGTAGATATTAAATGCCAATTCGCTTCCTAATGATATTAGGACTTCTCCAGAAAGCTGACAAAACTGTGTGCACAGTTTCTAAAGCATGGGAGCTTTTATGGTCTGTGCCATTTGATTTCGTAAGGGGACTACGGAAGACTTGAGGTGAACATTTGGTTCACGCTCGCTTTAAGTTCTATGAGGGCAGGGGCCCTGGTTTCTCCCTTACCCTTTCATTCCCAACAACGCCTCGGGTGGCTGGCGAACAGTAAGAAACCACGTGGGTATTGTTGGATGGATAAAGACGCACTGCATTAGGCTTTCTGTAACTGGGGTTTTTCCTCCACAGAATCAGAAAACATTTCCTGATAACTTTCAAATATACCTCGATAAATGAGTGAAAAATGTATATTTAGTTCTTGTCCTTAATATTATAAATCTTGACTTAATTGAGGGAAAATTATCATCTTGCTTTCTCTTTGCTTAACTCACACTTTTCCCTTGTACTTTTCATATTTTTGAACTAAAAAGATCCCTTAATCACTGTGTTTAGTGTCTACCTTTGACTTTAAAAGTGCTTTGTCTTCTCCAAATGTTTTCATGACAAATCTCTGCAGCCCACCTCACTCTGCAAAGCACAGGCATTCATCCAGAGATCTGTAACTGTTTTTGCCACTTACTCGTATTTCTGTCTGTCGTACCAGGCTGTAAGATATTGAAGAGTGTGCATAACCAGCACACAGTATCCATTCGATAAATGCTTGAAATTAGCACAGAAATAGCACAGGTTCATTGTATGTATCAAACCAAATAATGGTTAAGTAATATATTTTTTGGGGGAAAGACAAACCATGTTCTGATTTATATCGTGTATTAGCAACATAGGCCTGGACAATTTGAATACCCTTCTAAACTATTTTTCCTAGGTCATTAAAAAAACAGAAACAATCTTTCTGTTTCATCATTTTTCTTTCTCTTTCAGACTCTAGTCACCAGGAACATTATGTCCCTCTTCTTTTCTTGACACTTTTCCACCTGGTCCCCTGTCCTCCAACCCATGCATGGATCACCTGAATGTATGTTGAACACTGAAACACATACATGTTCTTTTTCTTTTTCTTTCTTTCTTTCTTTCTTTCTTTCTTTCTTTCTTTCTTTCTTTCTTTTTTTTTTTGAAAGAAAGAGAGTGTGCGCATGCCTGCAAGTGGGAGAGGGGCTGAGGGAGAGAAAGAGAAAATCTTGAGCAGGCCCCAAACCCAGCACGGAGTATGAGCAGGGCTCCATCCCACAGCCCTGAAATCGTGACCTGAGCCAAAATCATGAGTTGGACACTTAACTGACTGAGCCACCCAGGCACCCCTTACATGTCCTTTTGCTTCTGGAAAACACATGTCTTAAAGAAAATGATTGGATCAAGAGAAAAAAAAAACAAAAGGTAATGAACGTATATCAAATGACTATAACAATATAGGTGCAGTAAAAAGTCAAGGAAGGCAAATGTGTTTGCAAACCACACATATTTCTACCTCGCATGGGCAATTTCCCTATATATGAAAACTGTGGGGAGAATTTAATGACTCTTAATGCAAAAGAGCAAAGTAATACTTTTAAGGTTTTTAAGTATGTATGACATAATCTGAAAAAAGACCAAATGTTAATTAAGATATTGTTTACAAAATAAATTTATCTAATATTTAAACTTCTTACTTGTCCTGACCCTCACCACAGTGACAATTTGTGGTCTAATCTTTCCTATCTTCTTCCAAAGAGAAGCTATTTTCTTTTGTCAGCAGACTTCTGTTTGTGGGTGTGAGGAGGAAAGAAGTGGGGTGAACTAGAGGGTACAAGTGTTGTTGCCCAAAGGCAGTAAAATTCATTGGGTGGAAAAGAGGGAATGTGAGTAGAAAATTGATTGCTTGATGCTGCCGGCTACATACCCTTGTTCAAAAGTAATCCTGTTAAATTCTAGAGAGGGTAGCACAGTGACAGGAATAACTTGAGTATAATTCAGAGAGTGCCCTTAGGTCTCCATATACACACTAAAATTTTTACATGTAAATAATGTTAAAATATTCTTGCTCACTTTGTATCATGGGGCATTACAGGTAAGTGAAATCTACAAAAAGGTTTTAGTAAATGTCATTAGCTTCTCAAGTATAATATTTTAGCATAACTACTTTAAGACATATTTAACTCAAATTACCAAGTAAGACTACTCAAACTCAAAAAGGCTAGGGATATAAGTAAAATAGTTTCCTCCTTTTTTTTTTTTAAAGATTTTATTTATTTATTTGACAGAGATAGAGACAGCCAGCAAGAGAGGGAACACAAGCAGGGGGAGTGGGAGAGGAAGAAGCAGGCTCATAGCAGAAGAGCCTGATGTGGGGCTCGATCCCAGATCGCCGGGATCACGCCCTGAGCCGAAGGCAGACGCTTAACCGCTGTGCCACCCAGGCGCCCCAGTTTCCTCCTTTTTTAACTAAGAAAAATGATGAACAAAAATATTAAGCAAGGCCTTAACTAAATTGTCAGAATGTAATGTTCAAAATAAAATTGATTTTATTTTATCTGTAAATGTTTCTCAAATTTTTTGAGGCTGCAAACTATTTCTGTATGAAGTACTCAAGAAGTCCATCCTTTCATGAGGTGTTGGAATGGGGCTCTGGGATGAGAAAGCAGACTCAAATCCAGCAAGTGCATGAGGCTATTTTTATATTAATTAAATATTATACCACTAATGTTTAAAGTTTATTCTGGGCCAGAATTCTTCTTTTCCCCCTCATATTAAACTCATTTAATTCTCACAACAATCATGTAAGGGAAGAGACTATTATTACCCCCATTTTGCAGGCCCAGAGAAGTTAGGTACCCTGCCTAAGATCGCATAGCTGATGAGTGGCGGACTTGGAAGGAATTTGGAAATAGTCTGCAAAGTTGCCAAAGCCAACATACTCTGATATACCAGAAACATAGCTTTGTAGGAATAGAAAAGAATACTAGAGCAGAGTCACCGTCATCAAGAAACTTACAATCTTCTCCGAAACAGATGAGAAGACACACACATGTTCAAAACAAGGAAACAAACAAACAAACAAAAGAATGTGAAGCCAGGGTCAAAAAGTGTGGTATGGAAAAGCAATAGGCGTGAGGTGAGATTACTGCTTATGTTGGTGTGTACACTGTCACACTCGTGGTTCCTGATGAATGCTACCACCCAGCATCATGTTCATGTGTGTTCACCTCACACACTGACTGTGGGACTAGCCCCATGGCTTGTTTGACCAACAGAACATTAATAAGCATCCTGCGAAGAGGCTTGAGGTTTGTCCTCTTGAAACATGCTCTCTTGGATCCCACAGCAGCCATATACAAAAGACACTTGCTAATAGAGAGAGATACTCAGCAAGAGGCTGGCTGTTCCAGCCATGTCAGCTAAAGCACCAGACTGGTGAGTGAAGGAGCCAGCCTCAGACACCACTTTGAGCTGAAGAACTGCCCAGAACTGAGAGAGATATCAAATCTTTGTTTTAACTCACTGACTTTTGGTGGTTGATTTGTCACATAGCCATAGATGGGACAGAAGCACTTTAAATTTTGTAACATCTTTCATGTTTTATCTTACTTAATTCTTAATACAACCCCACAATCATTTTAATAAGAAGGAAATTAAAGCTCATAAACTTGAAATGACTTGTCCAAGGTCATACAGTGAATAACGAATAAAATTCCTATTTAACACCGGCTTCCTGACATGCAGTTGCTATCAGTTTCCACTATAGGAAGAATAAATGATGTTGGAAGTCAACTGTGTGGGATGGTGTAGCCAGAGAAAGTACAATCTGACTTGAGCTTTGGAGGAAAGTTAAGCATTAAGTCAGAGCTATGAATTTAAGACACAATTCAAAACTCTTATTTTGTACTTATAGTGAAGAAGCAATATAAATTTAAAGATGAAATATTATCATTTCCTAATCCTACCCTCTTCCAGTCATTATTGTATCCTTGATTGAGTATCTGCTAGGTTCATAGGGGCTGCCTATGATATCTCCAATTCTTGCAATTAGTCCTGAAAAAAGTCTCCTACTTTGTAAGTAAACTAAGGCTCAGTGATCCAAGTTTAGCTTGTAGAGTTGGAATTCGAGTCTGTATGTGTTTGGCTTCAAACCCTGATTTGTTACCACAATGCTTTCTCTATACGTGGAATTCTAACCTTCTGCAATAGTCCAGTGCTACATGGATGTTGTAAAGCTCCTAAAGAAATGTTTTTTTGTTCAGAAGGAGATCTATAGTTTCCTATTTAGCATAATAGAATTATACTACAAAATTAGCACCGCTGTTCTTAGAAATCACATAAAGAGGAACTGCATCTACTTTAAAAAATAAAGGAGTCCAGCAGGGGAAATGTAAAGGATGGTTTCTGCTTTCTAAAGCAAGATCTGGCAGAAGGAATCCCATAGACGTCCCGCTCATTTTTCAAATTAGCCTTTATCCTTAAGTAGATTCATGGCTACCCTGCAGCAATCTTGTTTGCAGCTGTCCCAATTACTGATAGCTTTGTTCTGAAGACAGAGGGAGGATACAGTTGGGGTGCATTAGACCAACTCCAGGCTGCCTTGTTTAATGCAATCACACACGTTCACATGTCCAATACTGTGCCCAGCACCTAATGGACACTCAATCAGCACCGGTTTCTTTCTCTTGTTTCACATAGAAGGGAAATAAGAAAAGGTACTTCAAAATTCCAATCTTACTATAAAAGAATTGAGCAACAGGGGCCTAGTGATAAAGGATATGGAGATATGAGCACAGCTATAGAGGTTGAAAAGAAAAATAGAAGCACAGAGTTAACTGAACACATTCCTGCCTTGCAACAGCAGGCCTGCCAGTTATGTGATTTATTTTTGCACACATGCATGCTCAGTGTGTGTCCTTTAAGGCGCTAAGGACTGTTCTAGGCACATGAGATACACTGGTGAACAAAACCAACCAAGGGCTGAGACTTCGCTGGAGCTTACATTCTAGAGGTAATAATATAATTCCCCATGTATCTTGCAGCTAAATAAAACATTAGGACTCTCAAGTCTTTAAAATTTGTACAGTGCTACTATTCTGAGAAAACAAGTGAAAGCCTCCAATTTAATAAAAGTCTGTGCTGTGGGCTGTTGTATCTTGGGATCCAATATGCCATCCCCTCTCTCCGTAACCTGGTCTGGAAAGGGATTATATCAATGGGAATGCTACCGTAGGTATGGTGATGTGCCTGGGATGTAGCCCATGCAAACCAGGTGATGAGTAAATTAATTCCACTTTCAAATATCTTCTCCTAAAATGAGTCTATCTATCATATTTACCATACATACTTCATTAGAATTGTTTCATTTTTTTCACATCTAGTTACAATAAGATGTTAGATATATGTCAGTCAGATGGCTGACAAGTTCGTTATTATTTGAATAGTCTGTATTCAAATAGAAAAGATGTAAATTTAAAATGTGGGGCAGACAGGACAAAATGATAATATAATGAGGTCTCTAAAATTATATTGAATTATATATGTATCTAAAGAGAGAAGAATATGATTGAAAAACACATTCTTACCCAAAAGATAAGGTATATCATGGTATATCATGGAAAACATTAGAACAAATGTTCACACACCTAAACTAATTTTATTTACCTTAAGATCACCTTGATGGGCTAAATGAAAAGCTTCATATCTTGTCTTCTAAATCATTACAATCTTTGAGAATGTGAATTTTACCAGGTTTTGCATTTTTTACATATATATCTCAAGTGTTTCAAGATTTTTGTCAACATCTTTTTACCATTTTCTAAAATTTGACACAGGCATAATTTCTGAATAAAATGAAAACATCCCATTTCATAATCCAGGTCAGATGATCTTTTAAAAACTGTAATTTCACCTTTTACCAGACAGGAAGGCCAACCAACACTGTTGGTTTCTTATTTGCTTTCTGATGTTTAATTCATTTAAAATTAGCTTTAACAATCTTTCTACATCCAAGTATCACAAAATCTTTTCTGTTAGTAAGCCTGATCCATCCACTACCCTTTTGTCCTTTCACCAGTGATATAGAAGGTTAACCAGTGATGTAGAAGGAAAATAAGTATGGAGAGTACAGTTCTTAACGTAGGTTCCTAAATTTTTGCTTACTGCCTCCTTATTGTCAAACTCATCTACTCCTTTTCTGTAACATACTGAGTCATTCTGCTTTGAGTCTCTTGTTAAATTTTTCTTTCACTTTTCATTTTATACCATTTTATGTTGAGTTATTCATTGCTTTTCCCAAAAAGTAAAACAAACAAACAAAAAGGAACCCAACAAAAAAATCCCAGTTAGTTTTAAAAACAAGTTTATTTTCAACTTGACTTAAACATTTCTTCCATAGTAAGTTTACGATAAGCAAAATTGTATTACAGATGATGTGATGTTCTTAAACTTCGCTAGTCTGAATGACTAACTGGAAACGCTTATGAATTTTTCAATTTAAGGCTTTAAAATTTGAGATTGGAGCTACCAAGGGCACAACTCTTTTTATATGATTTCTGAAATATATGCCCAATTCAATTTAATGTAAACCTGGACTACTTAAGTGAAGGTTAGCTTTCAATGCAAAGTAATAAAGTAAACATGTATAATATATATTTACACATTAATCATGTAATAATGTGCATAATTACATGTATTATATAAATTATATATACTTCCTCCACAAATGTCAGGGGGAGATTGCCACAAGAAAACAAATTGTTGTACAGTATTGTTAAAGATGATATTTCAAGTTGAAACTTGGGAAAGAAGGCATATTTCATGCTCCTTCTCTTTTCAGGACTTTCATCCCTGCCATCTGCCTGAAATATTCCTTCCCCATTTTCTTTCTCTCTCTCTCTTTTTTTTTCTAAGATTCATTTATTTTATTATCAGAGAGAGAGAGTGTGCACAAGCAGGGGGCAGGGGGCAGGAGGAAGGGTAAAGGGAGGGGGAGAGAGAGAAGCTCAAGCAGGCTTCATGCTTAATGTGGAGCCCAAGGTGGGGCTTGATCCAACGACCCTGAGATCATGACCTGAGTGGAAATCAAGGGTCAGTCACTTAACTGACCGAGCCACCTAGGCGCCCCTCCCCATTTTATTTTGACGACCATTTTTTTCTTTAGTCTACTCTAGGAATACTAAACAGCAGCAGTAGTTAATTCCTACTCCTCTTGCTGAGTTCAGTTTAAATTTCTTCAAAGAATCTTATCTTGATGTCCTAGATAAGATCATACACTCTCACTCTCTCTGTTGAGTGTTTGATAAATAGCTGTTATAACAGTGGAGAAATGAATGAACGTGAAAGTGGATGAATGAAAGAAAGGCAGAAGGGGAAGAAAGCAGTTTTCTTTTGGCATGCTGTGTCTCCCATTTGACATTCGATACATTTATGTGAATCCATGATGAGAACTCAGGGACAATTTATTTCATGCTCAGCCATCTACAGCTGCCAAAAGGAATAACTCCTAGACTATCAATGAAAACCCTTAAGATGTCTATTATATATTTTATGTAATATATTAACTTTATCCTTTAATTTTAATTGTATTAAAATTTATTTTTCTAGGAATACTCTTTGTTCGTGATATAATCTTTTTGATATTTCCCTTCTTTAAACTCCCATATTACTTTACTTGAACACTTTTTTTGCATATCTTAATTTCTATTTGCATTAAAATCATTTACATCTAATTTTCTCTGCTCTGTTGAATGTGTATCTTACTATCCACAGCATGGTCTTTTCCATTACCTAATTCATGCTTTTTTAAGTACATAATATTCTTCAGAGTTATCATTTTCCCCAATAGTCTCTTTACCAACTTCTTTGTGCCAATACTTTTTCTTCCATTTTTCTCCAGTTGTTTTACCTATCTTTGCTATTTTTCTCCTTCTCCAATCTCAACAACAAACAAATCCCATTTGAGCACAGTTTTGTTTCAATTCTTAAAGGAAAGGTCCGTGGGCCTGGGGGCAGGGTCTGTGAGGTTGGAAATGATCAGAGTTCTTGAGCAAAACAAACTTGACAAACACGGGGAAGCAGTGTAATGAGACAGGGAGGTCCGCTGAGTCCTACCTCTGCCACTTACTCTCATGTGACCTTGGACAACTCACGCAATATTTGGAGCTTCATTTTCCTCATGTCATACATGAGAATTCATTCATATTCAATTTATTTAACAAATATTAATGAAGTGCTTATGGGCCAGGTACTATAGACATTGATGATATAATACAGACAGTCCCTGGTCTCAAGAATTTGCATTCTGGTGACACAGAGAGAAAATATACAAGCAAACAAATAAACAAGTTAATTTCACATAACAAATCTGGAGAAAATAAATGTAGTAATAAACCCTAGGAAGTGACTGGAGGATATAGAATTCTACTTTGGATTGAGTAGTCAGGGTGGGTTTCTTTGAAGAACTATTTGAGCTGAGGAGAAAGAGGAGAAAATCTGAGAGAGCAGTGCAGTCAGAAAGAACAGCAAAGCGCAAAGTCTCAGAGGTGAAATACACATGAAAGAAAAAAAAATAAATAAAGACCGGTGTGGCTAAGGTAACACCAGCAAAGACAGAATGCACGAGGAAATGTCATTGAAGAAGGAGGCAGGGACCTGATAATGCAGGCAATAAATTTAGTAAGGTGTTTGGATTTCATTCTAAGAGCAAAAGGAAGTAACTGTAAGATTTTTAAGTAGGAGGATGACATAATCTAGTTTACATTAAAAAGATCACTTATGAAATGCAGAAAATGGATTGGGGTAGTGAAAAGGCAACTGTGGGAGTCCAGATAAAATGATGGTAGCTTTGACCTGATTGCAAGCACTAGGTATGGTAATATATGGGTGAATTTGGGATGTAATTTGGAGTGGGAGCCAAAAGGATGTGTGTGGAAGGGAAATTGCAGGTATCTTAGGATTCCCCAGAGGCCAAAACTGAGACAAAGATTCATGTGCAAGTGATTTATTAAGGAAGTGTCTGCATAATAAATTGCCAAGGCAGTAATGGAAGCAGGACCAGGAAAGGGAGAGGGAAGCACGGGTGCGATCTAGGGCAAAGGCTGGAAGAGAGGAGCTTCAGCTCCATCCTGCAGGGGCACTCCAGATAAGAAGTAATGCTTCAGAGCTCATCCTGCTGGGGCTATCACACTCTCATACCTATCAGTCACTCACTGAGTTTACTCTGGGGAGATCGAAGCTTCCAGACACTTCCAGGGGTGGTATTGGCATTTTGGGGCCAGACAATTTTTTATTGTTGTTGCTCGGGCTGTCTTGTGTGTTTTAGAAGTTTTAGAATCCCTGGGCACACAGTGTCAGTAGCACCCCCAGTCTTTTTAACAGGTAATGATATCCACAACACAGTTTTAACAATTCCTGGAGAGGCAATCCATCTCTATTTGAGATCCATGGAACTCCTCTGGGAGAAGATCATCTCTTATTTTGTGTGCCTTCCTCTTCCTAGGGAATACAGTAGCTGACACAGATGAGATTCTTAATAGAGATTTATTAAATAATAAAATATAATAATCAACACCATTTTAGGTTTTCCATTATGTCAATTAATTTTCACAATGACCATAGATGGAAGCATGTTTCTACTCTGCATGTGGGGAAAGTGAATCTGGAGGAGGTTAAGTACATAGTCCCAAGTCACAAAGAAATAGATTAAATCTCTTTCTGTCTGATTCACAGGCTCATGCTTTGGTAATTCACCAAGATATGTGAATAAATAAAAGATTTAGTAAGTGAATGAGTTAATTTCTGTGAATGGCAGTCTGTTGTCAGTACTATAAGTTGGTATAATGAAGCACAGTAAAGGCTAATTTCCAGAAGGTGGTTCATAGACAGCCTATGCAACATTTAAATTCCAAACACATTTTAACTGTTCATAGGGTTAGTCTGGACTGCCTCCAAAATCCACCAGCAAGGCTGGGAACATTGCAATGACCTCAGTGAGAGGGTTTTCCATCAGGGAAGGGTGGACCACTCAGTTAACCACAGGCAAAAGTTACATCCATCGGTGCTCACAGGAAATCTGGCTCCAGAAGAGTGAAAGAGTATCTTTTAGTTCTGTCCCTTTACTTCCCAACAGAGTGCATGTGCATGTATATTTTACATTATCTACTTGTCTTACCGTAGATTTTTCTCCAGAGGTGATAATTGTTTCATCTTATCCTAGATAAGGGGATTATAAGAGAGGTATGCATCCATGTTCATGCTTCTAAGACCAATTAACATTTTATTTTTTCCATTTTAATATTTGTGAAATTTGGATATAAATTTCATCTGAAGTCAGAAGACATCTTTTCCAACCCTTTGGCAGAGTTGGAAATTTAGTTGTTATTGCCTTGGATCAACGCTGTGAAAAGCACTGGTATTATATACAATCCATGCTAAAATTTCAACTTGTTTAGGAGATGGTTAATAATATGACAGTATAATGCAACAGGGTGATAATCAACAAGTTACTGTGTGTATAAGAATATGGAGAACTAAAGACATCAGATTTAAATATACCGTAAGTGAAGTCTATATTTATCGTTGGAAAGATGACCATACTTCTTAATTTAATTATAAAACATCAGTGCTTTTAAAACTTTGGAATGAACTAAAGAATTTGTTAGAACACAGATTCTTAGGTGCTACCCCTAGATATTCTGACTCTGAAGGTCTGTATGGGGCAGCAAGAGGAGGAGGCAGGAAAATGTTTCTAAATGGCTCATCTGCTGCTGCTCTCACATCACACTTTCCAGTGATTGAGAAGGGAAGATACATTTGCAGGTATTTCTTAAATATGCTTCTGATTGTCTAACCTTGAATCTATCTAACCTTGAAAGTTGAGGTAGAAAGCTTAAGCAAGTATTAAAATATTCAAAGTCAGGTTTATTAATGTATAATTTATATAAAATAAAAGTCACCCTTCTTAATTGTACAGTTTGATGAGTTTTAAAAGTGCATACAATCATGTAATCATGACCACAATCAAGCTATAAAAAATTTCTATCACCTTCAGAGATTCCCTTACTCCCATGTACTTGATCCCCTCCTCTCACCTCTAGTTTTTGGCAACTACTGATATCTCACTATGGTTTTGCTTTTTCTAGAATGTACTACAAATGGAGATATAGTATATATAAACTTTAAGTCTGGGTTTCTTTCTTTCTTTCTTTCTTTCTTTCTTTCTTTCTTTCTCTCTTAAGATTAATTTTTCTATTTTAGAGAGAGACAGCATGAGCAGGCGCAGAGAGAGAGGGAGACAAGCAGATGTGGGGTTGATCCCAGGACCCTGAGATTATGACCTAAGCTGAAACCAAGAGCTGGACACTTAACTGACTGAGTCACCCACGTGCCCCAAGGTCTTTTGAAATTTAGCTATGATATTGCATGTTGTATGTATACAGAATTTGTTTCTTTTTGCCGTTGAGTATTATTCTGTTATTTACTTTTATTTCATTCTCTAAAAGATGGGTATTTGGGTTGTTTTGGTTTTTCACTCTTATGATTAAAATTGCTATAAATATCTTCATATAAGTCTTTGTGTGATATTAAATTTTTAATAAAAATTTAAAAAATGTTTTTATTCCACTATAAAAATATCCAGAATTAGACAGTGAATATGTATTCTTTTAAGAACATTATGAATTATGAGGAAACTGTGTACTGGTCAGAAGGGTACTCTCCTAAAGTCGGACAAGGAGTTGAGTGAATATTAGTTATATTCTCTATCTTCTGCTTGGGTTTAATATGAAGTAAATCGATAAGAAAGAAGTCCCAATTATTTAACAAACACATGTATTTAACAAATACACAAATAATAACTCACCTAAACCTCTTAACAACTGTACGAATTAGGTATTAATATATATTTCCACATTTCACATGAGGAAGTTGAGGTACATTAGACATTAAATAACTTGCCCAAGTCACACAGGTAAGGGGCAAAAGCCAAGATTTGAACCCAAGAAGTTTGACTTTAGAATCTAGGTACTTAACTCTTCTGCTATGCTGCCATCTGTATGCCTGACATTCAAGCATACAAGAAAACCCATTATACAGAAGTGGGCTCTGCTCTGAAAATCAGAACTTAAGAGAGGTGCTCTAAGAATTCTTTGAACTGATGACGGACCAGAGCTGCTATGGGTAGTCTTAAATCCATCTCTGTCACTGGGTCCTAAGCTGAATTCCTTTGACATTCCTTGTCAGGACCAATTAGGAACAAATCAAATGAACTACAGTCCTGCGGGAGTCATCAATATTATAGCCATTGTTAGCCACACCCATCCTGAGAGGCACCATGTCTGGATCAATGCGAATTGCCAGGTCTGAGAACAGATTTCAGCAGTGGGAGGCTAGGATAATGGGTGCTATTTCCATCATGTCCTTTAGAATACACAGCCAATTTATTTTTAAATGTGCTGTGAAAAGAGTGCCTAGTTCAGTTGAACCACATTGATGAACTAGAAAAATTCACAAGTTATTGAACACAGCAACAGATACCTATATATAAATGTGTGTTTTTGCTATTATTATAGCACATATAAAAGGGTTCTTTGGTTACATGAACAAAAAGAATTGACGGTTACATGTCGGGTAAATACAAAGAAAGGTAGTTTAAATGGTTCCTGTAATAAGGCAGAGAATCATCAAAGCTAGTACAGGTTGGTATGAGTTATGCACATGTCAGAAGGAAGTGTCACTTTACCAATAAATATCTATTAATCAACATCTTCTGTCTGAATTTCGAGAGCAATTGTTTACCTTGCAGAGATATATAATTCAATTAAAAACCAATTGAGAGTTTAACCAATAAGAAATGCAGATGAGACTGTTATTTGTTCTCCCTTCCCCCAAAATCTGGTTCTGCTTCCTCCAAGGCACAGAGCTCAAGTACATTGTCTAACCTCTCTTGGTGAGTCCCGTATTACTGAGTTCTTGCCATGCTGATATGGTTGGAAGCAACGTACACCACCTCCAGGTCTGTCTCCTTACCTTACTGGACCTCCCAAATTTTCCTGACTACCTCTCTTTCTCTCATTCCCTTTCCAGCTAGGTGTGGGAATAAAGTAGAGGACACTTGTGCCCTAGAAAAAAGAGAAATCAACTGAAGGAAAAAGCCTGGGTCCCTGAATGACTGTGTGGAGCAAAGCCCCTAACCACTATATTGAGCTTTCTAGATGAGCTAGAAAGAAACGGGTAAGCCACCAAGGTTTGCTTCTTCTAATTAATATAATGCTTTAAAATGATACTATCAGTACTACAAAGGACAAGATCATGACTGTGATTGTGTGAAAGAGCATTTTAACCTGATGCTATAGATAATTGCTTGTAGGTAAATTGATCCCTAAAAATCCTCTGAATAAAGCTTAATCTCAAAGCAAGGGAGTGATATCAATGAAGAAAGGGGACAGTTGTATGCTAGGATTTATAGTCATTTTAGTAGTAGTAACTATTTGCTTAAAAAGTTTTTTTCTTCTTTTATGCATGTGAATTATACTTTTCATTGAATAATTTGCTTACTCATCAGTATTTCCCTATTGGTTTTGTTAGACATTGATTTATCCTCAAATTTGGTTCACATTTAAAACTTCTGTCCTTTTATTTTTTTAGTGAAATAGGGTTGTTTGCTTATAAAATAGAGGTGAGAAAAAGTGACCATATTGTGTTACCTGAAAACTAAAGCTTATATCGATTAAAAATGTAGATTTTTTCTTTTTAATTAAAATTTTTGTAGATAATTGTAGATTCACATGCAGCTGTAAGAAATAATACAGATCGATCCTTTGCATACTTTGCCCAGTTTCTCCCAATAGTGACATTTTGCAAAACTATAGTACAACATCCACAACTAGGATATTGATATAATGACTCATTTCTTAAACATTATTCATAATCCTTATTGATGTTATTTATTTTTTTAATTTGATTTAAAAAAAAAGATTTTATTTATTTATTTGTCAGAAAGAGAGAGACAGCAAGAGTGTGCACAAGCAGGGAAAGGGGCAGGCAGAGGGAGAAGCAGGCTCTCCTCTGAACAGAGAGCCTGATGTGGGACTCTATCCCAGGACCCTGGGATCATGACCTGAGCTGAAGGCAGAAGCTTAACCAACTGAGCCACCCAGGCATCTCTTATTGCTGTTACTTAACTTCAAGGAATATTTTATGAAATAGCATCTCTTGGTAAAGAAATATTTATATAAATCTTTAGAGTTCCTCAGTATCACGTATTTCTTTTTAATCATTTAAATTGAAGAACAATTAAATATAATACTCTTAAAGTAAGGGAATAAAAATAAGTAAATAAATAATGCATTTTAAATCTCAGTCCATGGATGCATTATAGAGGAATCTGCATTAAGTACTTCTTGTGCAGTTTGCAACTAGATATGCTTTATATCAGCATCACCTCTTATACTTATTGTAAAAACCATATAGTATTTCTATTTTTAAAATGCATGTACTGGGGCGCCTGGGTGTCTTAGTCGTTAAGCGTCTGCCTTTGGCTCAGGGTGTGGTCCTGGCGTTCTGGGATCGAGCCCCACATCGGGCTCCTCCGCTGGAAGCCTGCTTCTTCCTCTCCCACTCCCCCTGCTTGTGTTCCCTCTCTCAGTCTCTGTCACAAAAATAAATAAAATCTTAAAAAAATAAAATAAAATGCATGTACTTACATATTTTATCATTCTAAGAGATAAAGTAAAATATGTATTTGACCTAAATATTCTTATGGCATGCTAAAATCTAGGTGATCAGATGAACAGTTATAAATTGGTTCAGATACAAATTAAGGCAACAAAGGCATATGTTTGTAATTTGGTGGCTGTATTTTCCTGAAGTTCTACTGTATCAGGTTCAGAAGCCCTTATCCAAGTGCCCATTTACTTGCTGCAAAAGCTACCTCATCTTTGTTATGCAGAGACACTGATATATAAGAGCTATATTTTCTAACCAGACAACTGTGGTGTCTACTTCTAATACATATGGTACAGAATGGCAGGTTAAATAGAAGATGCCCCAAAGAGTACACTCATTATTCTTTAGCCTGGGGGTACGATCCACTTATTAAATAGCAGATTTTGAACTTTTGTGTGCTGTCGACACGTTAAGACAATCAAGTCAATGCTACTGTCAATTACCTTGCCAAATGTCATACTACCTTTGACAAATATCTAAGTTGACTGCTGGAAAGTTCATCCAGGGCAACTCTGACTTTACTTCTTACCTAAGTTCTTTTTTGTCTAAAGAAGACCACTGAACCTATAGCATAGAATAAACCTTTCAAGTCTGGGAAAGAAAATGGAACAACAGAAACAAATAAAAGGACATCCATCAGGTGCAATGTTCGTTTTTTCCCTTAAAGAATGTCAGTCATGCAAATAAAGTCAGGGAAGTTCAGACTTTAACAATTTTTTACGGAACAGTTTCAAATGTATACAGATTTAAAAAAAGCCATTTCTCTAGGATTAGGCTCTCTGGCTTATTAACATTTTCTGTTTTTAAATTAATTTCTGAAAGGATACTAGCAGAATAGGTTAGGTTTCTATATATTTATTTTTTTCATTTTTTGTTTTTTCACTGTTTATTTCATGGATTTGAAATCAGTGTCACGATGTTAAAATACATCTCTCAAACACACTTGTTAATCTTAATCACTTCTTAATCACTTAAGAAATGTATTATAATAAATGGTAAATTTGATCAAACTAAATCCGATAGATAAAAATAAATTTGACTAATCCAACGTAACCAAAGATTTTCCTTATGCTACATTTTCCTTCAAATATTTAAGATAATCTATGCACTAAGACACTGAGATTTGGCTAAAGTAAAACAAGCCTACAGAGAACTTCATGGCCATGTTTCCTGTCTGATATGGCTTTGCTTTGCAGGAATGAGATTTTTTTTTTTTAACATACTATTGCTAAGTCTCATTCAATTTAAAATAAGTTGTAGGTTTTTTTCCTGGAACTCAAAAACAATTTTTAAAAACTTAAGCTATGTAATAAATATTTTCAACACTAGGACAGCTGGGCCAGGTTTATTTTTGGTATAGAGCTGTAAGGTATATTCAGTAATGATAAACTCATTTACTTTGTCTTTATGACTGAATGTTTATTTTTATAAAGGGGGTTGGTCACAACTTAGGGTCAAAATGAGGGAAACAGGTTTAAGAGAGAGGACCAGCAGAGCATGCAAGGAGACATATACTATGAAGAAAGCTAAGAAACAGATGAATGAGTCTATGATACAGAATACATATATAAAATATATATAAAATCTAATGAAGATTTAAAAATTTGCCTATACTTACCTAAGTCTATTTGTTTTTAATGATTCAATATATTCCATCATAAGTACCAAGGTTTATTAAATTATTCTGTTATGGTTGGATATTTGCATTATTTGCATTTTTTCACTACTACATAAATAATATGAGATACACCATGTAAGAAAAATACCGACTCATGTCCATGATTTCTGGACATGAAATTGGTGGGTTAAACATATACATTATTAGAACTTCCGCTAGTGCTTTCTAGAAAGCTGGTATTAATTTATAATCTCTATTATTTGTTTTTAATTTTTCACCACAGAAATTTCCAGACTTATGCATAGATAGAGAAAATAGTATAATGAGCCAGCATGTATTCATCACTCACCTTCAACAATTATCAACAGGTGGCCAACTTTATTTGATTGATTCTAACATTTGAGTCTCCCCCCACGCATCCTGCCTCCCTAGGGTATTTTGAAGTAAATCCCTAACATCACATCATTTACTCCATAAACATAAAAAGATAAAAAGCATATTTTTAAATGCTGAGAGAAAACTTAAAAGGATAAATGTAAGACCAACGATCACATAAAAGATCACTCAAGAAGAATAAGAGATTCTAAAAACATTCGTCCTTATAATACAGAGACACTCTGTAATTAAAGAAGAAAACCGGGAGAACATCTAAAGAAAACAATATAACAACACAGCATAATCCACGTAAGTCTACATTTAAAATATATGTGTAGGGGAAAAAAGGACATTTAATCAAGGGCAGAGATAAAGGAAAGATTTGAACTTCTAAGAATAGTGTCAAGTGGGCTAGAATCCAAAATGTAATGAGAATTGGGATAAAAGCTAAAGGAGGGGGGAAAACAGACTTTTGTAATCAAGTTGGCAATGAAGGGAACAAAAAAGGGCTAGGTTCTGTTCTTGACAGATGATGTCATGATGAACAAGAAAAAGTAATTGAGTAGATTTACAGTTTCTTTTTCTCTCTTTTTTCCTTCTACATTCTTTATTAATAGTAGTAATTCAACATAGAAATGGTAGAACAAAATGAGTACAATGGAAATTTATTAGCTCAAGACAGACAGATAGTAAAACTAAAGCTTACACTGTAATAGAGATCATATCTTAGATCCAAACACCCTTTATCTAGTAGATAAAGTCACAGAATCATCATCACTAATATTTCAGGAATTTATATGGGTTAATATTGGGTCCATAAGATGTGAGACAGATGAACATTGGCTCATTTTTCAAGCAGATAATAACTACAATCTATAGTTGAGTAACCATGCTATTAATACTAGTAGTTTCCTTGTGTTTGATGAACAGGTCATGCCAAAATAACTAATTTCCTTTAAAAAATGTACTAAAAGTTCATGAGAATGTTGTAGATTCTTAGATGAATGTTCCTTAATAAACTCATGGATGAGATGTTTTAAGGATGGAAGTGTTTTCTTAACCTGGGCCACTCTACCTTAAAGAGAATTTAATGGACTCATGACAACCTGCAGGCATTTCTATCAAACTATTTTGTTCTCTGTTCTGGCGTACCATTTTTTTTTAAATTAGGATTTTGCATGGAGGTATGGAAGCAAATTGATTAGAACACACACAGCTGAGAGGAACAGTCAACAAAATAAGACTGAAAAGAGTAAGATGAAATATGTTAAAATAAAATAAAACGGAGACCAGGCTTGACAGTCCTCTTAGCAGACAAAACCAGCTATGCCATACAAAGCAAAACCTAGTCTAGTTTATTTCATGAACAGAAGTGAAGCTTAATTTAGGTTACTTCTTTGCAAAAACCTCTGACCATAAATGAAATTTAAGTCATCTTCCTAAAATGATATAAGATAATCACGTTTAAAGTAATCCCCTGCCTTCTTTGTAACCCGTCTTGTAATAACCAATCTTTGTAAAGATTAAACAACTTCTTTTTCACTTTTTAATCCATCCTGTAACGTTATGCTTCTGAACTTCATACCAGTTTCGGTTTGAAGCCTCTCTGTTTGCAAACTTTTTTGCTCAATGAAATATTCATATCAAGGAAAACTCTCTGACTTTTCTTTTAACAAAAATAATAAGAATAGATGTAAACTTCTTCAAAAATCAATTATGAGAAACAGAAGAGCCTAGAATCAAATTAACAAGAATTTCCACTAAAAACACACTTAAATACTGAAACACTTGACAAGAAGCTCAATATAAGTCATCACTGTGTTGTGACTTCCAAAAAACCTGACAGAATTTTTTTGTAATTAGGTATAATTGATATAGAATGTTCAATTAGCTTCAGGTGTACAACATAGTGATTTGACATTTGTATACACTGCAAAATGGTCACCACGGTAAGCCTAGTCACCTTCTGTCACTTATAAAGCCGTCGACAGAATTCTAATATGAGTAAAATATGTTGTTCATAACAAGCAGCAAAATGATTAAGAGCTGTGGGGCTCAGAGTCAGAGAAAACTGGTATTAGTTCTGTCACCTTATGCAAGGTGCTTTACTTCTCTGTGCCTCTCATGATATTGCCCACAAAGCTCCATGTCATCGGGCCCCTGCCTAATTCTGAATCATCCACTGACCTTGCTGAGTCTTTTCCAGCCACAAAGGATGGTTTGCTCTCCCTCAATATACCTAAATCTTCCAAGCTCATCTCACCTCAGGCCTTTTCTACTAGCCATTCCCTCTTCCTGGCTCACTGTCCCACTAGGCTTTACTTGGCTCATTCCTTTACTTGATTCAGGTTTGTTCAATTATCACCTCTTTGTGGGAGTCTTGTCAGACCTGCATATCTAACCTCTATCCCCCAACCTTCTTCCTCAGCACTCCCTGTCCCTTTCTGTACTTTATATTTAATGACACTCATCTCAATGTTAAGTTAGATTATTTCTCATTCAGTTGCCCATTTCCTTTACAGGGGTACAGAGAATCTATACATGATAATTAGCAGGCTTCCCACGGTGGAGCCTGATGTGGGGCTTGATCCCAGAACTCTGGGATCACGCCCTGAGCCGAAGGCAGATGCTTAACGACAGCCACCCAGGTGCCCCCAGAGTCTGCTTTTGAATCCAGCAAGTCTGTGTCTGGAAACTAAGCCCTTAGCCATTATGCCATAGGACCTCAATGTAGATGCTAGCTAACTAACACTTTGTCGGATGACTAAATATAAAATTTGAACAAAATGGTATATTAAGAAGTATGCATTTCAAATATCTCGGCCAGTGCATGGCATATAACAAATATGCAATAAATGTTCACAGCAATAATAGTTTATTATTATTCAGCATTGGTAAGACATTTTTGGAATATGATATTCACTTCTATTTAAAAATTACTTGACATAATGGAGCATATCTGCTAAAGAATGCCTCAACT
This sequence comes from Ursus arctos, assembly GCF_023065955.2. NCBI lineage: Eukaryota > Metazoa > Chordata > Mammalia > Carnivora > Ursidae > Ursus > Ursus arctos. Next base: position 73,789,197 of record NW_026623111.1, on the reverse strand, counting down.
GATGAAAGTTCTAGAAATTATGTCATTTGATAAAACGTTTGTGAGTTTGGGAATTTCAGGCTGGTGAGAAGTCTTAATGTAGGCTTCTAATGTAGGCTTCATATTCTTCAAATGTCGGAACACCCCAGAGGGCAGAAAAACGACGTGAACACAAGTTATAAGGAACTGTATTTTCAACGCCTCATAAGAATGAACTTTCTCATAAATACTGATGATCAAAGTGTCCTGGGCAGCCTTTTTAAGTAGTGATCTCTAAAATCCAAGTATTAGCTTAATATTAGCAAAAGCTATCTGAAATTCTGCTCTAAGAAAGTCTACTTTTTATAGCTTTTGCCTTAGATCTATCAGATTGTGAAAGTACTTTGTTATCAGAGGAGTATTTGTATCGTTTCTTTATAAAATGTACAGAAATCTTTTTAGGGTTACAAACCTTAGAAAGAGCCAGGGAAATAAAGGATGAGTGAAGAAAGGGAGCTAGCAGGTGAGGTATTTTCTCATTGTATCCTCACAACAGTCTATGAGGTAGGTGATATTCTGATTTCGTGCACAAGGTTCAGGGAATTGAATAATTTATTCAGGTGGGTTGCAGAGCAAGTAAAGGTGGGTATGTAGTTTGACCACAGGTCAGTCTGATTTAAAACCTGTACTCATTCTACCACATTGAATTATTAATATTCTTCTTCTGGGAGAAAAAACATAGAATCACTCATAGTCTTTACTCAAAACTGCAGTAGGTCTAACAACAAGACTGACGCCTTTTCGTTTCCCTAATTACATTAATTTGTTTGGCAGAAAACCTCTCTCCCCCATATGAACAAGAACATTAATTCAGTGTGAGAAAACACTCCTTTGCATGACTAAAATTCTGTGGAGCACACATACAAAAAACCTGTGGATGTACTTATCCTCAAATTTCTCCCCAATGTGTAAATCTCACCAATGGGCACCGAACACTGATTTTTTTAAAGTCTGGCAGCTTAAATTTGAATTTAAGTTTTGAACAATTCCCCCATTACTTCAGCATATGAAGTATGACCGATGAAATACAACGATTATGCTTCAAACACACCACCTCAGTAAGTGTTTGAACTATGAAGGCTTGTGTGAAAATGTGTTTTAATTAATAATGTCAGTGATAATGGTCACTTTTGTTTATGTACTCTTACACGCTTTATAATTATAAATTTTTGTTCTTTTACCTGGGGATGTTTTCTCCTTACGGTTATTGTGCTAATTTTCTCAAACTTGATTCTCTTCATCATGATCATGCTCTTTGGTGTAAGTAAAAATAAGTACAACTTCTCCCTTCTATTGGTTCAATTCTCTTTTTTTTTTTTCCTAATAAAAATATTGTGAGGCTGATTTGACATGTTTTGGTGACATGACAGCTCAGTTATTCTCTAAGGTGACCAACTGTATTTGATCAAGAGAGAGAAAAAAAAACAGGTGTTTAATATTGTGTTGTTTAATCTATTGATTTTTGGTTGATCTTTTATTTGACAAGAAATATTTTAAAAGTTCATATGAATTTCAAGGGACTTGGCATATCATATTTATAATAACTCATTTCTTCTACCTGGACTTGTGAAAAAATATTTTGTTCTTTTACTTCTCTAAATCAAGAAATCAAGGTCACAATCCAGATCTGGTACTTTAGTGATGTGAATCACTGTCAAGCATAACAAAGATTAATCAGGAAATAAATGAAGGCCATGTTTCAATACATTAGTTCTATTATATCTGTCTAAAGAAATACCAGCAATGAGGTAGAATATTTGCTACAAAATGGACATACTGTGAGCTTAGAAATGGGCTTTAATGCATTATTAGAATTGAATAGTTTTGCTTTTTTTAAAATATGGCTATGACAAGGACAGTCAATCTTATTGAGAACTGTGGTATGTAAGGACATAGAACTTTTCTTATTATGGCTTTGATTATTTTACATACTATTACTCTTTTACCTTTATGGAGGACTGTTCTCAAGTGGCTCAAAATATTGCCACATATAATATCTCTTCCATAACAAATATGCCCTTGGCACAAAGGAACTGCTATCTCTGATTCTTACATATAAGAAGCTGAGATTTTAAAAATGTAAAGAACCTTGTTCAAGGTCAAGAAGGAAATTTACCATTAGAACTGGGAATCAACCTCATATGATATGGTTCCCTGTCCAGTGCTATTTCCATCCAAGCGCCCCAATTTTAAAACATTTACTAATGTGTACTTCTTGTAGGTCAGTTCATTTTTTGAACGATTCATTCTTTTCTTTAAAAAGTTCCTGCTACGCTAGTATTGCCAAGTCTTGAAATTACCACCAATTTTCAAAATGAAGAATGCTGCTTCTTTCCTCAAAATAAATTCAGTAGTCTCTTTATATTTAGAAAGAACATTACTGTGTTAGTTAATGGTTCAGTTATGGCATTCCAGATAGTTCTACTATGGCTGCCTAAAAGACAAGCCCTCAGAATTCAAGAGGCCGACAGAGGAGTTGGGAATGGGGCTCTGAGGTCAGACTGCATGGGTTTCAAGTTCAGCTTAGCACTCTTTGGCTATGTGACTTTGGGCAAGACACATGGCTGTTTTAAAGTTCACTCTTACAATTGGGTGACAGAGGTGCTTAATTCATTAGAGTTTGTGAATATCATGGTGGGTAACATATAGATAACATTTAGCATGTGGTCTGAAACAGCAAATACAAAAGAAGGTAAGTCGTTTCTCTGTTACATTCACTGAGGCACATCTCACTATGAGTGTACATTTCAGAGCAAAGTCATTCTATGAACACTTGAACATTCGGTGAAGAAAATCATTAAAGAAATCTGATTTTTGAAAATTGGTCAAAATGTACTGGATAAATGCAGCACCAAGTTAAAAACACTTTTGGGTATATAAATGGGGAATATTAAAACTTTTCAGAAACTTCAGATCTCAGAATCTTGGATAAAAGCAGATAGATTATGTCCTTTCCCCTAGTCAAAAATATGTATAATAACATTGACCCAGAATAGAAATCCCTAACCTATTGTAGGAGTTCCATTTACTTTACTTTAACAACAACAACAAACCCTCTACAATGCTGAACAGATAAACTTGGATATAACAAGCAAGAATCATATTAATTTTCTCTATTGATTCTAGAAGCTGAATTTTGAGAACTGGGTTGCCTTGCTAATGGCAGTTTGGCTGTGTGCCATGGCAAAGCCCTGTGTCTTTCATTTGTCTTAGGATCTGTTGAAGGTAGAACTAGGAAGACCCTTGGAAACATGATTTTGAATTCATTTTTTCTTATTAGGAATATTCATTCTCTAGTTTTTTCCTATAATATATCTGATGTAAGACAATTATTTCGGCCAGCCAGAACATCAAACAACAGGTGCCAGAATCTCAAGACTATTTAGAATATATTAACATTGCTCTTTATAGAACATAACAAAGCTACATTAGAAAGGTGGGGAAGGCCATTGTCAACATGGTCCTCTAAGTGTATTCTAATAGGAAAGCTGGGACATGATTCCATTGCAACTTACAAAGCACTCCTCCTTCATAAATTCTCTTGACCCTTACATATATCCTATTAGGTAGACTGAAAAGGAATAATTATCCCCATTTCACAGATTTGAAAATAGATGCACAGAGCACTTTTATAACTTATCTAAACAAGGCCTAGATTTTGTTGTTTTGAATTCTTGCAGAGGTCTCCTTTCAGTACACCACACTGACTGCATCACTAGAAATGAAATATGCAATGCACAGGCTTCTCCTTGGTCTTCTTTGCTGCCTCCCCCTAGCTAGTCTGGAAACACCAAAATCATCTGACTCACTTCTAGGGCCTTTTCTATCTGCATTGCCTTCTCTCCTCAGGGCATCTCATCAACACCTGTGGCTTTAAATACTCCTCTAATCTGATAATTCCCAAATTCATTTCACCTCCCCATACCCTGGGATCTAGACTTGTCTAACTGCTACTTTTACACTTGGAGCTCTAGTCAGCGTCTCACACAACTAAACAGAGGTCTTAATTCACCCCTCTACATCTGTTTGTTTTCCTCCCCCCCCATGTCCGTATCTATAGTAACCCTTGATTTCTCCACTTTTCTCCACTTACCACATCCAATTCACTATTAAGTCTTATTACTTCTATCTCCAACAATCCTGAATAAAACACGAAACACATTCAGAATATGAGAATTCCTGTCTTTTTTCTATCTGAAATTCTTAATTATATTTCTTCAGATAATACTGTGCAGTTTTTTGCCTTTTAAAAACACCATTATTTTATATTTTCTTTCAAACTGTTGCTCTCATTTAAAATTTTTGTTTTGCTAATTCTGTTTTAGTCATGGCTGATTCTTACTCATATTGAATTTTTTAAATGTATTTTTTCATTGTAAGCCCCTCTGTTTCTTTTTTGAAAAAAAATTAAAGTAATAACATCATAGCAACATTAGTGCACTTGTATGTAATTGGTGACCCAATTAATACTTACATATGTATATAATTGTGTAGCCTCCATCTAGATACGTAATTATGATGTAGTTTTACATATAACTTGCATATAATTTACATAGATAGTAAATGTGTATATTTACATGTAATTTATATAGATATGTTAAGAGCTCCATGATACCTTATTTCAAGCTACCAATGTGACAATATTGAACATATTGCTGGGAAGAGACACGCAGAACCACTCCAGCATACCATTAGGAAACCCTCCAACTTTCTTTGAATAAGATTCAAATTCCTTACCATGACTTGCCCCCTGTCTATTTCTCCAGCTTCATCAGGTACCATTCTGCCATTACTTACTCACATTACAGCCACACTGGTCTGCTTCCTATCCCTGGCATATGACAAACCCTCCCCTGTCTCTGGACCTCCCCTGTCTCTGAATGTGCCAGTCTCTCTGGCCCAGTTCTTCCTCTGGCTGTCATTTCTGTCCTCCACAATTGCGCTGTAAAATGTCACATACTCAGAAAGGCTTTCCCTGGTCACCCGACCTGCACTGGCTTCTCCCAGTCTCAACTTAAATTTCTATTTCCTTCTTGCACATCATTTAAGAATTCCAATTGATTTTTAAGTGGAATTGCCATTAGGCTATTTTCATTTATTTAGCAATTTACTTACTATCTGTCTCTGCCCTAGAGTTTAGGCTCCACGAATGCAGAGCTTTGATATCTTATTCATCACTGTACCCCAGGGTCTGGCTCAGAGTCTGACACAGAGACGGTGCTTAGTGAATGTGTTAAGTGAGTGGATGGATGGATGGATGGTATAGTTATCGATCAAAGAGTGAGTGATTAATTCTTCTAGGGAGTGCAATTTCTGAATGGTATAAGATGAAAATCTACCAATTTAGATATGAAACTGAGGACATTTTAAGAATCTAGCAGTTCTCCTCACCCCGTGGCCCAAGGGGGTGGCATTAGAGTGTTTTGGAGTCAGATAAGCATGAGTTCAAATGCCAGATCTGCCATTTAACCTCTCTGGGGCTAAATCTTTCTTGATTTATAAAATGGAAATAATGTTCAGATGGACATATAGATGGAAATAAAACATCAGATTATGTACGATATGCCAGGCATGGCATACCAGCTAAGTAATTGGTAATTGCTATTATTATGACCAAGATGTATAATTTATGGTGGACCGGAATATATTATAAATACATATACTTCTCATATTTGGTTTTATACTTATGTATTTTAAAGTCTACTCCTATTTTAAGTTTTCACAAATTATTTCTCGGAGAGCTCAAAAAAGTTCTATATCATCTCTTCCATACATCCTACAATATTTGAGAACGAGTATGATTAGTTTGATTTCACTGATGAGGAAATGAAAACAGAAATGCTAGGCTTTCAATAGTCACAAAGCAAATCACTGGGCGAGCTGGTCTTAGAACTCAGGCAATCTATTATCTAACTTGGTGTGCTTTCCTCTGAAATGTGTCTAGCATGAAAACCATCACAATAACATCTGGTGTAACATGGTGGATATGTAAAAATAGTAAACCAGAGCTTAGATATGTACAAGTCAGTAGATGAAAGTACTGATGGCTAAAGAACTTGAAAGGCAAGCTTATAGTTTTTACATTGGTTGTGTTTCTGTGGTTTGGCTCTTGTTACAGTATGTACGAAACTTGTCCTGGTAATAAAACCAAGTCTATTTCAAGGTCACCCAACAACATGTCAGTCCAGAAGCTGGGACTTCAGGATGCTGCACTGTCCTAAGTTTCTGGGCTCCGTGTGGTCCAGAGAGTGCTACCCCATTCTCTCTCCCCCTCCCACTCCTACTTTCCCACTCTCTCGCTCTGGCTCTCCCTCTTGTTCCCAGTCCATTTGATATTCTCACTGGCTGAAGTTACTGTCTACTGAGACATTAATACATTCTATTTTATTGTCAACTGGCTGAAACTGAATAAACAAATATTTCCAGCAATTTTATTTCCACTCACTCATGCTGACAACCTACTTTATACTGGTACCTAGGATAATATATTTTTCCTCTTGTTTCTTCAGGGCTTTGTGTATGATGTGTTAATGCATAACAATCAGTGAGAAATAACTGAAAAATACTTCCAATGTTTACCAACTATCTAAAGTCATTTGCCTCTGTTGACATCTCAGAAAAATTTATTAAAAAAATGAGTCTAGTTTTTTTTAACTATCTTTATCAAGTTTGGCAATAGAATATTTAGGTTTATTTTGTTTTCTTCTCTCCTTTCTCTCCCCTTACACCAAAGGCTACAGATATTACTTTGCCCCTCAACTGAGTTGAAAAGCTTAGAATCATAGATATATACCATCCAAATATAATTTGAGCTTTAGGGAATGTTGGTAGCAAAAGTAGCATGTTTTTCATTTCATCAAAATATTATTTCTTCTGTTTAGTTTCCAAGAGACTCTGGGGAAGGGATGCAGTGAGTGTCAGGAACCTGCTATGAGGGGACCGCTTGAGTGTTGGCAAATATCCAATATTAAGGCTCGAAGCTCATTGTAGAAATGAGGGTGCAACACTTCCAAAGGATTGTTTTGTAATCTGAATGATGGCACTAAGGACTTCTAAGCTTCTGTAGCCATGCAAGCCTGGCATCAGGAAGCTAGATGGCCAAGACCGAAGCTCCTCGGAAAGGAGAAGATATTGGGAAGAGAAGGGTTTCATTTAAACCAAAAGGAGAACACTGGTTGGAAAAGGGCAATAAAGGAAGAGGGTAAGGTTTTTCCGTTTTCCTACTGCCTTGAATATGAACATAGAGGCTTGGAATATGCTGAGCTCCTCCTGCCTTCTGAGCATTACAACCAGGCCCACCTCCTCCCTGTCATTGGCAATACCTCCAACCTTCACTCTTCTTTCAGCACCTTCTCTGGGGAAAGTGAAGCCAAAAGAAATCATGGCTTCCTGTACCTTATTGACTTCATGTGCCCACCAAGTCCCTGCTCCTTTCTTCTCTTTCCATTTCCAGTGGGAAAAGGAAGAAACAATGGGATTGAACTTTTTTATTTTATTGTATGGGTATATTGCAAATTTGTGGTTTAATACTAGCAACTAAGACTATATATTTTATCAACACCATCAGAATTGGACTATTTGTTGGAGTTATTGCTAGCTCCAGTAATTTCCCCCACATTGGCTCTGTCTCTTAGCAGAATCCAAGAGAAGAATTATTGAAACAAGAGAAAAGGCTTCTCTTTGCTGGGGCTCAGTTCTGATGAGTCATCAAAGTCTGAATCCAGGATAGTACAATATTTCATTCACTAAATATTTATTGAGTGCCGCTAGGCATTATTCTAGGTACTTAAAACACAGCAAATGAATATAATGGAGGAGATAGACAAGGTCCCTGAGGCCCCACCTGTCTAGTGAGAGGAGACAGACAATCTGAAGTTATCATAAAAATAAGTTAACTTTCATAGTGGCAAGTGAACTGAAGGAAAGTCAAGAAGGTTAGATAAGAGGCAGGGACTCAGGTGGGGCAGGACGGAGGACGTATCTGAGTGTGAACAGCAAGCTGGAATAATATGGGAGGCATTCTACTAGCTCAATTTAGGAAAATATAAGATTCTTAGAAATTTCATATGAAATGGTCCTTTAAAGTCTTCCATACGTATTGTACACAATGTTTTTGCAATGTAGAAGTCAGGAACTGTGGGAGATCCTGAGTTAAGGACCATTTTGAGTCATGTTATTTTATGATTTAGTCTTGCTGGTGTCATGAAATGAACCATTCATTAATATTTAAGAGTTAATATTTAAAAGTCTTGTCTTTTGGTCTTTAAGATAGTAAGTGTGCTATACGCACCATACGGCAGCTCCTGAACAGCATTACAGGGAGACTTTCCTGACGACAGTGTTAGAAAAACGAGAGGTGTGGCTCCTAAGCCTGGCCCAGCAAGACCGGCTGTAAATGCCGTGAGGGTCTGTGAATGACTACAGAATGTTTGAGAAAATATTGGATAAAGTGGAATCATGATAGAGAGTGAATTCTTATTCTCTCCCTTGAGTTTTTTTTTTTTTCCTTTCCCTGAGAAAGGGGAACCAACCACAGCTTGTATTTGAAGAAATTAAAAATCCCAAGAGTCACTTAACTCTCACTTTCTCCATAAACAGGGTGGAATGCACTTGTACCCTAAGAGCACTGGGTCCTTACAATTTAAGGTCTGTCTCAGGGGTGTTTTGCTGGGAATCATTACAGTCATGTTGTTAACTTCTATAATTCAATAGCACTCAAGAAAATTTCCAAATGCTTTGAACAAAAGCCACACCACTGTGGGATTTAGTGTTTTTGTGTACTAAATGCCTTTTGGAGAAAGGTCTCTGGGATTTCATTGTCTTCCTTCTGCCTTTTAAAATCTAATATACTTCTGTTTCACTGAGTTAGGCTGAGTTTCCTCCATGGTACTTCTCAACATTTCCTTGAACTAGGTAAATGCATCCCTTTTCTCTGTCGGGCCATCATGTTCCTTTCACTTGGGTTTTGGGAACTTTAAATGATGTTAAGAACAGCATGTTTATATTCTCTCAATGTAACTGTAAATGGCAATAGAGAAACTTAGTGATAAAAATGCTAATAAGTTTATGGCTCAAGGCCTCACTTTCAATACCAAAGAAATGCAGAAGTTGATACTTAAACTGAAAATTTTGCAGTTCAGTGAAAGACAAAGCTTTAAGTGACTTATAAAAATAGAATTCACATAAAAGGTGCTAAAGAGAGGTCAGTGGTTGTGTTTTGTTGGGGTTTGTGGGAGACACCTGCAGCCAGACTTCCATCTGGACTAACTGCATGGCTTCCATTTTCCAGGTGTAAGTTATGAAGCCGTCTGGTCTAAGGCTTTCTTTCTGGAAGGTAAAATTAATCCTTAAGTCTCTTCCATCTCTTTCCTTCCTTACCAAACTCTAGCTACTATGTCCCTGTTTTAACCCTATTTTTCCAATGGACCAAGTTCAATACTACTTTAGATCTTGCACACCTATTTTCCTTACTTTTTGGCATGTTTCAGATTCATCTTCTATTTTCCTGCCCCAGCTTTAAAATCAGCCATTTCTCTAAGGATCTCTGGATCCTTTTATTGAAGAACTGTATTTAGAAATTAGGATTTGGCTGTATAATTAAAAAGTAAAGAAATAAAAACTTTAAAAAAGAGAGTATAGTAATGAAGTGAATGAAGTGTAGTAATGAAGTGAAGTTTCTTAACAAAAATATTTGTTCATAAAATTTCATGTTGGAGAAATATTTTAGGATAAAAAACCCTTTAAGTTACCTTACTAGAAATGATTGATAGGTGGACATTTGCTTAATGATTGTGTTATGGAGATAAAAATGAGATGAAAGAAGAATAAGAGGAGAAAATAAATTAATTCTGATATAACCAATGGTGGAAACAAAGGGGTAAATATTTAGGATTAAAAGATAATTTTTATGGGCATGTTCTGCGTTGTGCTTGGTCAACAAAGGATAAGGACTAAATTTTTCTAATATGGACGACAAAACTAATGCAGAAACAAGATATAATAGTGACAAAAGGCATCAACTCTCCAGAAACAATTTTGCAATTTCCATTCAGTCGAATATAATTTGTGAATGCAATCTTGATTTGCCTTTTAGCCAGTTTTATCTCACAGGAGCCAAACAAATAATAAGGAAGGCTGCAACATAAGATTTAATTTTAAAAATATTAAAATAAAAATGAATTATATTTTGTCAATTCACACAGAACTTAATCTGTGCCTTTCTTTGGTTGTAATTATCACTTTTCATCATGTATCACAGGCTTTTGTTTATGATTTGTCTTACTAGAAAACAAAATTCCTTGTAAATACAATCTATGTCTTAATATATTTCTCAAAAACCTGCCCAATTCAAGCCACATAATCGAACTAAATAAACATGAAATAAAAGCATAAATTAATAAAACAAGAGATTACTACTTGGTGAGATGGAAATCACAGGAAACTTAGAGAATAAAATGTTGCTTTTGGTAAGTTCTTAATGACTGTGGAAAAATATGTTAGGATGAGTTATTTAAACACTTCAGTTTTTAGAAGAGCATTTTTTTAAATCCAGAGAATATATAAACATAATCCCATGGTTATGTATCAAAGAGTTAAGATTTCAAAACATAATAAAACATGTTCAATTACCTTGCTCTCACTTAAAGTATTGGCATAGTTTTTAGTGGGAAAAATTACAATAAATACAGTACAACTTGAAATTATTGCTTATTTTACTTTTTAGATTATGCATATAATTAGAAATAAGGCAAGGTAACTATATTATGGAATATAGTCAATAATTTTTATTGCTAGGGGTGTATAATCAGCAAAATCTGGAGACTGTTATGCATTGAACAAATGCAGATGTGATTCAGAAAGTGCTGTTGACAAACTTTAAGAAATCAAGGGTGTGGTAGAACTGAATGATGTTAACAATGAAAATTGAGAAAGTGTTTGGTTTTTTTCTAAAAAAGGTTAATATGATCCATGGGCAATATTTTGAGGCCCAGTTTTGAACAAATATTTCATTTCTAGATACTTAGAAAAGATAGTGGTAATTACAAGGAGCATCTTGTGTCCATTAAGAATAAGTCACGTAGTGAAGAGAAGGGCCATACGCACCCCAATGTTCATAGCAGCATTGTCCACAATAGCTAAACTGTGGAAGGAGCTAAGATGCCCTTCAACAGACGAATGGATAAAGAAGATGTGGTCCATATATACAATGGAATATTAATCAGCCATCAGAAAGAATGATTTGCAGCAACATGGACGGGACTGGAGGAGATTATGTTAAGTGAAATAAGTCAAGCAGAGAAAGACAATTATCATATGGTTTCACTTATTTATGGAACATAAGAAATAGGAAGATCAGTAGGAGAAGGAAGGGAAGAATGAAGGGGGGTAAACAGAAGGGGGAATGAACCATGAGAGACTATGGACTCTGGGAAACAAACTGAGGGCTTCAGAGGGGAGGGGGTGGGGGATGGCGATAGGCCGGTGATGGGTATTAAAGAGGGCACATATTGCATGGAGCACTGGGTGTTATACGCAAGTAATGAATCATGGAACATTGCAGCAAAAACTGGGGATGTACTGTATGGTGACTAATATAACAAAATAAAAATTATTAAAATAAATAAATAAATAAAAATAAATAAAGGGCAACCAGAAGCTGTGCGTTTATGATATAGGGAGACCGATTTTGGCATAGTGTGAGAAAGGCTTTTAATAATTGGATTGTTCAAAAGTGAAATGAGTGGGTTTGTAAGACTGGGAAAAGAGATTTCTATACATCAGGGGATGTTGGAATCAATCACTCCTGAGATCCTTCCTGGTTCTAATGTTCTTTCATTCTCTAGTTAGTCAATAAGTAGTTTTGAAAAGCCTCCTAAATCACATTTTATAGTTAGCCTTCTATAAATCCTAAATGGAAGTCAGGCCTAATCACAGAACTAAACACCCAACAAAACTGTGATGTATTCAACATTTCCCACTGGCAGTGGTTTCTATAAGCCCACTTTCATTCACCGCACCTTTCGGCATTTCTGTCTGGATCCTTTACCTTGTTTTTCTTGTTCAAGACTTTTTGTTGCCCACAACCATCTGGGGCTTATTGCTGGGCCAATTTTAGATTGAAATGATATCTCATTGACTCAGATGCTTGAAAGTCAACTAGGTAACCTGATAAATGGTCCTACAATATTCTAGAGGCACAGAGGCGAACCAGCAAAGTTTTCATTGAATATGAGCTTTAATAAAGCTATACATATTTTTGGAGATGTCCATTTAAATAGAAAACATATTGGTTAAAGAAAGAAAGAGGTTAAGAAAACAAATAGAAATAACAATTTTACACAAAATTAACATTCCCTAGCAAATGACCCAAGTAACAATTTAAGTATGGTAACTGTTATAAATGAGTAATGAAGCAGTGGCTGGACACAAAATGAATATTATAAATATCACTTTCCCAGTAGTGTATATTTCAAATTCTAAAACTTGAAGAGTGATAATTTGATATTCTTACAATGTTTTGTCCAAATACTTTTTTATTATATAAAAAGGAAATCATAGAGGCTATTTGTTTTTGACTAATTCAATTTTATTTGATAATTTTCAGTATCTTTTAGGTGCAAAAAAGTATTTATTCAACAAATATTTATTGAGAACCTTCTATATTTTGACACTATTCTAGGTTCTTGGGATACATCCGTGAACAAAAAGAACAAAAATTCTTGCCCTCATAAAGCTTTCATTTAGTGCAGGAAAACAGCTAATAAATAAAACATGCAAGCGAATTATAAATTAGAAATTGTGTATGCTATGGAGAAAAAATAAAGCAGGGAAGGAGTGTATGAAATGCCAAAGTATGAGGGGTACTGCATTTTAAAAAAGGTGGCTAGGGAAGGTGTCAGTGAGAAGGTGATTCCCTTTAAACAATGGTGAAGAAATAAGTCACAAAGCTCAGGGTGGGTGGGTGGGGGGAAGACCAATCCAGGAAGAGAATTCAGCTGGCGAAAAGGTTCTAGAGGGAGGTGTGCTTGGCATATTTAAGAAAAAGCAAAGAGACCAGACGCACCATTCATCAGAATGATAACAAAATGGAAAGGCACAGATCATGTTCCACCCTATAGGCCATTGTAAGGATTTTGGCTCTTGCCAAAATGAGATGGGGAGCCATTGGACAGTTTTGAATAAAAGAATAACAGGTTCATTTAGATTGCTCTATTGAAAACAGACTGTGGCAGACTAAAGAAGCAGGGAGACCAGGTACGAACGTATTACAACAACCCAGGAAAGAGATCATGGTAGTATGGATTAGAGTAATAGCAGCAGAGACGGTGAGAAGCTGTATGTGCTCTTAACTAAAGAACTAGTAGGATTTACTCATGTATCAGACGTGGGATGTGATAGAGAGAAAAATCAAGAATGACTTCAAGACTTTGGGACTATGAACTTTAAAAGATGGCTCTGCTCCTAATTGAAAAAGAAAAGATTAAAGGTAGAGCAACAGTTGAGTGCTGGGTATAATAAGTTAGAAAACTGTATATTAAAACTGTGTGTGATATGCAGAGAATATCAAGTAGGTGAAGATTTTGGGCCAGTTAGAGTGTTCAGCGGCTCTCACAACACATTCAACTTAAAAGATGCTCTTGTTGATATAGACAAACACAAAAACTAAACAATAAGGCAATTCTAAGGCTCCAGACACAGCTTCTGATTTTCACACAGTGTATTACCAAAATATATGCAAGAGTGTGGACAGTTCTAAAGAATGCGACATTGAAAAATGTGATATGAATTATATATTATTGTGTATATTATGAGAAGCAATTTCCAAAAGCAGCTAGATTGACAAACTTAATTAGCTCCCCTAAGGTAGAAAAGGAATTTGTCTAAATTTGCATATAATTATTTAATCCGAAGTCTCAAATGGAGAAGTGATAAGTAAGACTATCGCTGTTGCTAGAATTACATAAATGTGTATCCTCTGTGTGTTAACATGGTGGAGGAGAATATTGATATTTTGAGCTGAAAAGCTGATAAAAGCTTCTTTTGCTTCACAACTTGAGTGCAGTATTTCACTTGACTGTAATTCATAAGTTTCCTGTAGGCTAAATATTTTATATGTGGAGTTAAATACACAGAAGTATTAAATGTAATACATTTCTGACAGTGATATAATTTGAGGCAGAAACTTCCCATCACATTTACATACTGCTGAGTAGATGGGGCACTCAAGCTTAACATACTAGGTGAAAATCAACAAAGGCATTCTGTGGGCCTGTCAGGGAAGGGAAGAGCAATGAAGCAATGATTAGTGTGTGTTTACGTTTTCCAGGCAGAGTCCTATGTTTTTGTGTGTGTGTGTGTGTGTGTGTGTGTGTGTGTATTTTAAACAGGTAACAAACTGAAGCTCAGGGGCTTCAAATAGCGGTGTTCATTGAATTTATATTGATTCCAACTTCTTTTTATTTTTCCATATTTTAGCTTATATTTTTCCCCTGTTGGTGTCAGTTAAAATTATGTACTACATTTAGGGGAATCTACTACTAATTTCTCAGGATCATGACCAGGCCTCATGGCTAGGGTAGAGGGCAGTTATGGGCACAAACTCCATTTCATTTCCCTCTAGAGTCTAAACAGAAGCTTATGTCTAATATGTTATCTTGGACTCTTAAAGAAACGTGTAAGAGAATACTGATAATTGTCAGAGATTAACAGGTAAATTCTCCTAATGCTTTCCACAAAATTTGTGACTAATTTTAACAAGGAAAAAATAGGTGTAAATATAGAAAAAATAAGAATTCAGAATCAATCTTCCTGGGTTAATTCAATGGTCACATTATGTTATGATGGTTCAGGTATAAACTACTATGCAGTCTGCTAACAATTACATTTGTGTGTGTGTGTGTGTGTGTATAAAACATATATTTACTGTGTACAAGCACAAATCATTGACTTATTTCAATATTGGCAGATTCATTCATCATGCTTTATTTTGTATATCTGTTACCTGATATACCATTTTAAACTTAAACATTAAGAATATTCAATAATGACTCTGTCTGTCTGCCTTCCTGCCTTTCATCTTCCCCATTTTCCTTTCTTCTTTCTTTCCTATTTTGTTTTCTGACTCCTTCTCAGGGCCTAGACAAGGTAGAGGTGATTAAAGTATTTGGCTTGAGCATGAAATTTAAGGGAGCACCAAACTGAATAATTAAGTAATATCTTAATGCAAAATTAAAAAAAAATAAGAATTCATAAAAAGGCCATAAAGAATAAAATATTAAAAAATTAAATAAAGGCTGTTATTTGGAGCCAGTGCCATTTGGAGCCACGTCTATACATAGTGATTATATAGTTTTTTGGCCTCTCCCTTAAATTATGCACCTGAGGTGAGTGCCAAACTTACTTGACCCTAACCTGGCCCTACTCTGCATTTCCTGCCTTGCTTTTTGCCTTCCAGACAATAAGCATAAAACGAGTACATAAAACTGATCATGTTACCAACCTAAATACATGAAATTATACATGTCAATCTTCTCTGATCGTAGTAATAGATCTCAGTGAAGTAAACATACAGAATGAGACTGAGATCATTAAAATTAGCTCAAAAAGTGTTTGGGACCTATTTTATTTATAGGACAAATTATTTTATTGAGAACTCTTTAAGATAATAATAAGTTGTACCATCTAGAATCTAATAAAAAAGCAAAAATATCTTGTTCCTACGAGGACTCAGGCTTAGAAATTTGGGAGGTTGAATTCATGAGGAAACTGACATTGATTGCTATCAAAGATGATCTTAGTCATTTAAGTTGGAAAGAAAGACTAAGAAGCAAGCTTGAAACTGAGGTATTTAATTCACTAAAGATTTACAGAACTACTTCTGCATATGTGAGTATATATATCCCTATAGAGACATAGGGATAAACTGACAAATCAGGTATGGATCCTGACCCAAAGTAGTATGCAGTCTAGAAGGACAGATAGACACAGACAATTACAATGCTCAGAAGAAATCATATGTGGGGATGGAAAAATTATTAAGAGAGTATAATGGAAAAGGAAAATATTTTAAGCAAGAGAATCAGGAAAAGCTTCTTGGTAACTGAGATAGATTTTGAAAATGAATAGCCAACGGACAGAAAAGGAAGTCAATGGGAGGAGTGCATTCTTGATCAAAAAAGAAAAAAAAAAGAGAAATGAGCAATATTTGGTACATAAGAATATTGAGGCATTTAAGGGAAAGCCAGTAACGTAGTTTCGTAGAAATATAAAGCATATATATGAAGCAGAAAAGAGGATACCTATATGTGTATTTAGTACAGGTGTTCAGTAAATATTTTCAATAAAAATAATGAATAAAGACTGAAAGGAAGGATAATGCCAAATTATAGAGACTTTTGAATACGAGGATAAACAAACTGCACTGAAGATAAAGTAGAACACTTAATGGCTTTTGAACACAGATGGGATTGCTATCAGAACTATACTGGGTGGGAGGGGGCCACCAGTTAGCTAGTTCCATAGTCCAGGAGGGTAATAATAATGATAGGAATTGCCAAACTAGAAGTAGAAAAGGAGAGGACCAATGAATGGGAGAGATGCTGGAGAGGCAGGATTGATAGTTAAAGCAATTAATTGGCTCTGGAAAGAAAGACGAAAAGCAATGAAAATGACTCCTCAGTTTCTAGCCTGGATGGCAGGGAGGGCATTGGTGTTCTCAACAGAAATAAAAACACACAAAAAGATAAGCATCAACTCGCACAGAAGGATAATTAGTTCAGTGTTAAGACATAAGGTTGGCAGGAGCACTGGCAGGGCAATGCAGGTAGAGACGTGCAGCGTGCAGATAAGAGTTGTCTTGTTCCCCCAAATTTAAATGCTGTCACAAGGGGAGAGGCAACATTTGCCACTTGATGTGCCCCTCACTTAACCTCTTCTTCCTGATTAATTGCATGTAAGGAGCAAAGATAGCAAAGGTTTTGTTCCTTAGTGTTGAAACATTCCAGAAAATCGTGTATACATATAAAAAAGCCTGGTAGTATCAATTAAGATGATACAAGATTTTAGATTACCTAGACGTATCTGACGCTCTGGATATCTAAAGCGTCTGGTTGGAAGATGATAGAATAAGATAAGTGGCTTTCTTACATTGAACGATAGCACCGGCTAATGTTTCTCAAACTCTGGTTACATCAGAATCACCCGAGGAGCAGGTTAATACATGATATTGCAACGCCACCCCCAAGAGTCTCTGATTAGGTAGTTCTGGAGTGGGAGCTAAGAGTTTACACTTCTCACAAGTTCCTAGGTAGTGTTGATGCCACTGGTCCAGCGCTCACACTTTGAGCACAAGGGCTTTTACATAATGCCTAGAAGAGTGATTCTAACAAGATACTCTGCGAATAGTCATCAAGAGCACCTGGCTTGCTTGGTAAAATTCTAATTCTTGAGGTCCCAGCCCTGACCCAGTGAATCTTAAGATGTGGGTTTGGAGTTGGGGAATAAGCATTTTATGCAGCCACACTAGGTAATTCTTAGTATCCTATAAAGTTTGAGAACCACTCAAATTGTGGTGTGAATTTTAATTAGCTTTTTGGGGACACTAGAGTTTTAAGTTCTATAATTGATAGAACAAGTGAGCAGGAGTGAAGAGATATGGTCTGTAGTTATAAACCTTGACACCAATTAGTTGTGTGGCCTGAGGTAATTCATTTAACCTTTCTAGGTGTAATTTTCTCATGCATAAAATAAAATAATTAAACTGAAAGATCTCCACATTCCCTTTCAGCTGTATGACTGTGATGAATTCTGGGAATCAAAGAGCAGGTAATAGAGATAAACATTTCCAGAGAGTTTAGGAAAATGAACACTTCTCAACTGGGCATGTCAGAATAGCATGGGTTTGGTTTGGTTTTGTTGAACTATGCATTCCTCTTCTCCCATTCTGATTTGCTTCTCTTGCTACTTCCAATAAGTTGTTAGATTATTGGTCTCTTCTGCCTTTGAGAATCACTCTTGGGTGAGTCATTTTTGTGGGTTGGGTTAAGTCCTACCTCTCATGAATGCTGAGCTTTAAGTGACTCCCCAGCAGAGCCTAATTTCTATTGGAATAAATGATGGATATTACAACAATTTGAGTTTGTTAGCCAAAATAGTGCCTCTTAAAAAATGATTATTAAAATGGAACTTAAATTTAGATGTACCACCTGACACCTATTAGGATGGCTGCCATCAAAAAAAAAAAATCAGAATAAGTGATGTTGAGGATGTGGAGAAATTGGACCCTGTGCACTATTGGTAGAAATGTAAAATGGTGCACCCGGCATGGAAAACAATATGCTATTCCTCAAAATATTAAAGATAGAATTACCATATGATCCAGCAATTCCACTTTCGGGTATATACCTAAAAGAACTGAGAAAAGGAACTCAAATATATCTGTACAACCATGTTCTTTAGCAGCATTATTCACAATAGCCAAAAGGCGGAGGAAACCTAAGTACCTGTCAACGAATAAATGGATGAGCAAAATGTGGTATACGCTTACAATGAAATATATTTAGCCTTAAAAGGAAGGAAATTCTGACATGCTACAACATGGTAAACCATGAGAACAGCATACCAAGTGAAAGTCACAAAAAGACACTTTCTGTATGATTCCACCTACATTAAGTTCCTAAAGTAGTCAAATTCATAAAGGCAGAAAGCAGAATGGTGGTTTCCAGCAACCTGGGGGAGGGAAGACTGGGGAGCTATTAGTTAATGGATATAGAATTTTAGTTTTGCAGGATGAAAAGAGCTCTGGAGGTGGATTGTGGTGGTGATGAGTGTATAATAATGCAAATGTACTAAATGCCACTAAACCATACAAATAAAAATGGTTAAGATGGTAAATTTTACATTACATGTATTTTATAATTTAAAATAAATAGGGGCACCTGGGTGGTTCAGTTGTTAAGCGTCTGCCTTCAGCCCAGGGCGTGATCCTAGGGCCCTGGGATCGAGCCCCACATCTGGCTCCCTGCTCCGCTGGGACTTATGACTTATTTTGTACTTTTGAATTCCTGTGTTTAATATTATAATAGAAGAAATAAAGAGAAATTTGAAAAGGCAGGTTATTTTCTAGCAAACATAAGTATGGTTTTATGTTATAATATATTTATTACCCCCAAATACTATCAAGGCATTGAAATTTTATTTATTTTATTATCTCCTAGACTCAGTTGGTGCCAGGTGGTAGAGCCATAAAGGAGTTTCCAAAACATATTGATTTAAAATAAGAAAAATAATAGTGTTATAGATATTTAACAAGAAAGGAGGAATTTGTAATCAGAAGCTTCAGTATTCAAGTTGACAATTAATCTGTGAAATGTTAAAGCAGGAGGATACGGTAGTAATCATGGCATTTAAGCTTTAGTAGCAGGACTGAATTCAGTAGTCGAGAAGCAGAAAATCACAGTAGAACGCTGAGCACATAAATCAGAGTGAGGGGAGAGGGGGGCCTTTGAAGACTTGAAAGGACAACCGGGGGCTGGAACTCCCAGGAATGCAAATAAAACCTATAGAGGCTGCTAATTCTCCTACTGCAGGAACGAGGGTTTGATGAGAAACTAAAAATTCAAAGTATGTTGTGAAAGGTCTTTAGCTAAATGCAATGGAAAACAAGTATGTCGGCACGAAAGTCCAATATCTTCGCTATAGAAAAACATTTCAAAAACTTGGAGCCCTCTCAGCATATATCTGTTACTAGGGAAGTAAGTATTATAAAATTCTTATTTATATTAATATTCCTAGGGATAATGGGAAAATAGCAAACAGTGGCCAGCTCAGAGGCATATTTACAAAATCATTTAGCTTTTCCCACTTTTCACAAAGTAAATGCTGCTCTTTGAAAGTACTGTCTGGCAAAAGAAGTGTTGTCTTATGAAGTGTCCATTTGGGCGTGTGGATTTATATTAGGGCTGGACCGAATCACGTGTGCTTGCCAGTACATCTGTTTAACTGATGGTATAAATGCAGCTGTGGACATGGATGAGAAAAGTCTGGAGGGTTAAAGGTAGAGTGACCAAAAAAAATCCCGAAGTACTATTATTCATCTTTTAAAAAGAGGATTGAAATTGACAAGAACAAGTCAAGGAAAAAAGGATCAAAGAAATAATTTAGCATTATAAAGATGATGTATAGAAGTAGTCCCATTTGAAAAAATGCTCAATCTAGTAATCAGAAAAGTGAAAATAAAAATGAGAGACTTTTCATTCATCATTTTGGCAAAAGGGAACATATAAAAGAGTAATATCATCTACTTTTGGCAATTTCAGGCAAGAAAGTGGAAAAATAGAACTCTCTGTTGAACTGAAAGTAGAAATTGTTCAGCATTTTCAGACAGTACTTTAAGAGTGGTTATTAAATTTGTAAATGCATATACTCCTTAACTCAGAATCCTACATTTATGACTGTATTTACAAAAGAAAATAATGACAAATATATAAAAATAAATGTTCATCGTAGCTGCTTATAGGAGATAAATACAAGAAACATTCAAAATGTTCATCAAAGTTAATGATTTGATAAATTACAATAGTTCACCGAATATTTTGAAGGTATTATAATGATGTATAAATATAGATGTTAACTTAAAAGATGTTAATGACAGAAATTGGTAAAGACAAAGGCAGAGAACATTTCATTAAAAAGAAGTCCAAATGGAAACCAAACAAAAAACTGTATTCATATATGTGCCCATGAAATAAAGTCACGAAGATGTGCACCCTGCTATTTTAATGGAGGTTAACTGAGGGTAAAACTGGATGGATGGAGTGAGCTGATTTTAAAATTATGGTGGAATTATACTTTATACTTTTTTGCATGTTTCCAACAGAAATGTTTAAAATGTATGAGCATTTTCCAATTTGGGAAGTAACTGTTGAGAGTAAGAACTAAACCAAGGCAATGAACCATTTACACTATTTGTTGGATAAAGAAGTTTGTGAACATAATGGAACCAAAAGGAAACAAAGATGTGCCTCCCTATCATTATTCATCCTGAGGAACTACAAAGCAGGTATTCCTTTGTAGAAGGAATGCTTGAGCTCCAGGACGTGTGTTCAATGTGGACTGACAGCTGAGGCTTCGTGCTCCAGCTAAGGGACTGTGCAGCGACCCGGGAGGTGCACTTCTCTCGTGTGGCTATTAAACAGTTTGAAATTAGGGTCTTAAGTCTGAGTATTAGCTCCAGAAGGATTCTCAGAATTCATCTATTTCATTTCCACAACTTTTAAGATAAAGGAAGAAAACTGAGGTCCAAAGTGGCTGTATCTTCTTTCCAATCCAGACATTTCTTTTCCAATATTTTTAATTATTCTTTTCACACCTTCTTGGTCATTTAGTTAAAGCGATACAGTGAACTTCCAGTTGGCAGGTTCAGATGATACGCACCCCAGCAGGTGTCTCTGAGCCACCCGCACAAACCGCACCTCTGAGTCCCTCTCACTGTACTGGAACACTGTAATGGTTGATCTTATGTGTCAACTAGACCAGGTCACGGGATGCCCAGATATGTGGTTAAATATTATTTCTGGGTGTGCCCATGAGTGTGTTTCTAGAAGAGATTAGAATTTGAATTAGTAGACTGAGTAAAGCAGATTGCCCTCCCCTATGTAGATGGACAGTATCTAACCCGAGGAGGGCTTGAATAGAACAGAAAGGTAGAGGAAGGTTCTCTTTCTCTCTGCCTGATTCTTCAGCTGGAACGTCAGTCTGCTTCTTCCCTTGAACTGTCGTGTACACTGTTAGCGCTCTTAGCTCTCAGGCCTTCAGAATCACACTGGAATTTAAAGCATCAGCTTTCCTGGGTCTCTAGCTTAAAGACAGCAGATGGTGGGACTTGCCGGCCTCCGTAACTACATGAGCCAATTTCTTATAATAAATCTCATTTTGTACATAAAAGTACGCTGACACATATACACACATACAAATATATGAATGTAAGATATGAATATATATATATTGTTGTTTTTCTCCAGAATAACTTCACCAATATAAGCACCTTATATCGAACTGCAACTGCTTTTTATTTCCTGCATGTACTGTGTTCTTCTTACCTCCATGTTTTTGTTCAGGCTGTCTCCTTATCCTACTTATTCCTATCTCTCTTTTACTTAATTAAATCCTTCTTACTCTAAGATTAACATTACTTCCTCTTGGAAGTCTTTGCGGTCTGAACTAGCCTCATCCCTCAGGCTATGGTAAGTTCCCTTTCTCTGTTCTCTGGGCATCTCGTACATTTCTCTGTAGATAAACTACTCCACTGCATTTTGCTGCCCCACTCTCACTAGACTAATCCATTTCTGCATCCTCTGTGTCTATCATGGTTTCTAGTTCTTAGCAGCCACTGAATAAATGTTTGTTGATTAAAGGAATGAGTGAATGAGTAGATGAATTGGAATTGAATGTAGCTAATTAAAAGAAGAATTGGAGCAGGTCTGGCTTTCATGATGGATTAAATCACTATATAAAAAAGCAATTTTAAAATCACACGCTCTGTTAATGGCAGCGTAGTACTATCATCTTTATATACAAGAGACTCCACTTTATTGCTTTCACTTTAATTTACAGAATCTATATCTATATCCGTTTTTTTCTGGGCATCTAGAAAAAATCTTTTCAGTTTTCAGTTTGCTTTGCATGCTGTAAGACCTAACATATTCTAACTCAAGTTAAAATGCCTGTGACTGTCAAAGAAGGATATAGTTTCAGACTTCACCTTTACCCTTTGAGAGAATATCTAATCAAGACTAATTTTGATTTCAAACATCCATGAAGATTATTAAAAACAAAAATAAGTTTAAAAAATGTTAATAGTAGGGGTGCCTGGGTGCTCAGTTGGTTGGGCCTCCAATCTTGGTTTTGACCCAGTTTATGACCTCTGGGTCGTGGAACTGAACTCCAAGTGGGGCTCCATGCTCAGCACAGAGTCTGCTCGAGATTCAAGATTCTTTCTCCCTCCCTTTCCCTCCTTCTCTGCTCCTCCCACTGCTCCTGATCTTTCTCTCTAAAATAAATAAATAAATAAATAAATAAAATCTTTGAAAAAAATAATAACAACACTCAATCCCAGGCATTAAAAATGCATTGACAAGGCTTCTGGGAATGATCTGTGTGTGTGTGTGTGTGTGTGTGTGTTTAATTTTATTTATTAATTTAGAGAGAAAGTCAGGGAGAGGGAGAGAGAGAATCCCAAGCAGACTCCACATTGGGCATGGATCTTGATGCAGAGCTCAGTCCCAGGACCCTGAGATCATGACCCGAGCTGAAACCAAGAGCTGGACTCTTAACTGACTGAGCCACTGTGGGTTTTTTTTTCTTTTCTGTTGTTGTTTTTATTGTCGCACTGATTCTCTTCTTTCAGTATGTGATAACTGACATGGACCTAAAACCTTGGATTTTGGGGGAGCAGAAAATATGTCAATGGGATCTGAGCTCCCAGATGCCTGGTGAAGTGCTAAAGTAAATCATATCCTGTTTGTTGAGATCATGTGGCAAAAGGGCAAATGTAGCAAAAGCACTGCTACTTCCAAGCCCAGCGGTACGACAACCCAGGACTCCTGGCATTTTTGAAGACCCAAAGTTGTTTAGTATTTTATTTTGATTTTCCCCAAGTTGTGTTCAGTCTGATTATTCATTTCTGTAATGGGTCCTAACCATGATTTTAAGGTCGTATACTCAGTATATTACCAAGTCACTCACTGAAGCCTAAGTTAGGTCTTATCCTCTCTCTGCTCATAACTGTCATCTCCCTTGGCATTCTTACCCAATGCCAAATGATGTTATAGCGCTCAAAGGGGAAGGGGAATGGAACAACCAGAAAAGAGAATATGACCAGTGTGGTTCATAGGTTTGAGATGCATAAGACCAGGAATTACTATATGTAAACCCGTAACACTTGAAAATTGTTTTCTCCTCACAGCCTTTTTTCTTCTATGTAATTTGGTTCCTGCTTGTTTCATTCTCATGATCCATGAGATCATTACCTGAGTTGAAACCAAGAGTTGGACACTTAACCCACTAAACCACCCAGGTGCCCACTGATGGGAATAATTTTGAGTCAAAGGGTTTTAAGAGACTGTCCTAAGCCCTGCCTATATCCTCAATCTGTTTTTTGTTTTGTTTTGAAATTTCCTATAACCTTCTTTTGCTGACTAGAACTTGCTTCTCTTACGCAGATACTACATTGCCTTTGGTCTTCTCAAATGGTGGCTATTTTTCTCTTCCACAACATTCTTATCACTAGGGCTGGATCATGGGTAGGTATCCTTTTTGCCCCTTGAACCACTTCTAGAGCCTTGGCTTTGAAGCTCATGCTATCAGACTATACTCATTCCTACTGCGGGCATCTGCTGACTGTGTCACTCCAACATTGCTCAATGATTTTACCACTTGGCTCTCTGTCACTCTTTCAAATTCTAGTTCTTTGGTTATTCTTGGTGATTTGATTATTCACATAGACATCCTTTTCCAGTACTTGGCTTCTTCTTCTCCAAAGATTGTGTCTTTCCTCCTACCTTAGCCACCCACTCCCATGTCATATTTTCAATACTAGCAACTCTCTTCATCATCTCAATTTCAAATGTGTCATCTTGGAACCAACTTTGTATTATTTCCAATCCTGTCCTTCTGGTTCATGGACTCCTACAGTTCTTTGGTCCCATCCAGACCAACAGTCCATTGTTCCTGGTATCCTCAATCTCCTCTGGGTCACCACTTTCCTCCTACATAGTTGAGATTCCATGATTCATAATAATGATAATTTCTTTGCACATCCTCTCAACTTCCTCACCCCATTGTTTTCTACCATGCTTATCTGGTAAACACCAATTCTGGTGAAATCTATTCTCTGTGGACTCCATGTTTATGCTTGGGCAGCTGATGATGGCTATAGAAAAGCCCACAATCATGCTGACTGGTTTCAATTTATTGTCATGATGACTATTGCAAAAGAACTTTTAGTATTTCCTAGGAATACCGTTACATTTCACTAGTCTACTGTCTTTCCTGTTCTCCGGAACAATCATTCCTATCTTCTTTCTCTTCAGATCTCCAGAATCTTTATCCTATTGCTTATACTTTGGTGATGGCCTTGGTTCCTATTTTTCTGAGTAAATACAAACAATCAAAAATGATCTTCCATATATCCCACTACCATATCTTCCAAATTATCTGTGTGTATACTCATATGTTCTACCTTCTCTCTTCTTACAATGGATGGACTGTGCTCCTCAATTCAAACTGCCCACTTGTGCACTAGATCTCATGACTTATCACCCACTCAAGGACAGATCTCCAGCAGTTCTCCTGTCTCTCTCCTGCACCATGAATTTTCCACTCTTTACTGTATCATCCCATTAGTATACAGACATTGTAAATATCTTTTTTCTTAAAAAAATTTTCCCAAACCCCACATCTCACTCTAGAACCCTCCCCACTATTACTCAGCATTTCCTTTCAACAAAGCACCTTTAAAAAGTGCCCAGTCTAACAAAACAAATGAATGAAGAAAAAAAGAGAAACAACAACAACAACAAAAAGACTCTTAAATATAGAGAACAAATGGGTGGTTGCCAGAGGTAAGGTGGGTAGGGGATGGGTGAAACAGATAAAGGGGATTAAGAGTACCCTTGTCATGATGAACACCGAGCATGTATAAAGTTGTCAAATCATTGTATTGTACACCTGAAACTAATAAAACATTGTATGTTAATTATACTTGAATAAAAAAATTAAAATAAAAAATACGTAAATAAAAAGTACCCAGTTCTGTAATCTCCACTGCCTCTCTTCTCTTTCTTTTTTCTCTCCAATCTAATTCTAATTCCTTCTCCTTTCTCTCTACCAGATCCGCTTTTGTCAATGTCACTAGTGACTGCTGATCTGCAAACAAATCATTAATTCTCAGTCTTCACCATACTTGATCTAGGAGCATCATTTGACAGAGTTGATCATTTGAACCTCCTTGAAACACTTGTTCATTTGGCTTCTATACAAGCACTCTTGGTTTTGCCCCTGCTTCCCTGGCAGAGCCTTCCCCGACCCTGTTATACCCTTTTTAACTCTCCCTCCTCTAAACACTAAATTGTCCCATGGATTAGTCTTTACATAGCTTTCTTCCCTAGATATTTACACATCCTTAGTCATCAAGTCTTATGACTTTAAATACAGACTCTATGCTAGTAATCTCCAATCTCCAGCTAGAATTTTCTGCTAAACACTCAACTCATATATAGAAAGCAGCTTTCTTGGCATCTCTCTTGGATAATTAATAAACATTTCATATTAACTATCATGCCAAAGGCAAATTCTCATTTGGCTTCTCAAATCTGCTCTTCCCATAGTTTTCTCAACCTTAATAAAAGCCAACTTCATTCTTCCAACTACTTAGGCCAAAGATGTTGGGCTCATTTTTAACTCCTCTTTTTTATACCCGACATTCTGTCTTTTAGAAAATTTTGTCAGAATTACTTTCAAAATATATTCAAATTCAATCACTTCTCACTACTTCCACTATAAGCACCCTGGTCCGTCCACCATCATGTCTCACTTGAATTATAACAATAGTCTCCTCACTCTTCTCCTTTCTTCTAGCCTTGACCTCTCCTATTTTCCACACAGCACTGTAAGTGGAACCTTGAAAAGTAAGTCAGCTCATGTCACTCTCCTGCTCACAACGTCAGAATTATTCAAAAGTCAAAGTTATTTAAATGGCTCCAAGGTATATCAGTGATTTTCATCCTTTATTGTGAATCAGAATCACCTGAATGGATTTAAGATATTCAAATCCTTTCCATTTCCCAATTAAGATACAATGGGTAAAAGGGGATGAAAAGTACAAACATCTAATTATAAAATACATAAGTCATGGGAATGTAATGTATAGCATGGTGATATAGTTAATAATACTATATTGCATAGGTAACAGTTGCTAAGAGAATAGATCTTAAAAGTCCCATCACAAAAAGAAAATGTGTAATAATAGTCACTGATGTTAACTAGACTTATTGTGATCATTTTGCAATATACACAAACATAGAATCATTATGTTGTATGCCTGAAACTAATATAATGTTATGTTGATTATATCTCAATAAAAAAAATATACAACTGGAACTTTAGTGGGGCCCACACTTGAACATTTTTAGGCCACCCTCCTGCCTAACTCACACTGTGATCTTATTTCCTACCCCTCTCCCCTGCATACCCTATCCACCCCCCATGCACCCTTCTCCAGCCATACTGGTCTTGACATTTCTCTCTATTATGCCAAGCGACCTTCTGCCTCAGGAATTTTGCAGTAATATACCTTCTGCCTGGAGCACTTCCTGTCCTCACTGTCTCCCCACTGTCTTCATGGGTCATACCCCATCCTCTTTCAGGTCTCTACTCAAATGTCACTTTCTCAGAGGTGCCTTCTGAGACCACTTTATCTGTGATGGCAACATCCCTCTCCCTTCTCTGCTTTCTTTCATTCTTACCTTTCCAATTTTTCTTCATAGCACATGTTTCTGTGCTTGTCTATTATTTTCTCTCCACTACAAAATAATCTCCATTTGGGCAGGACTTTCCTTGTTCTGTTTAATTCCTGATACCCAGAACAATGCCTGGTAAATAGGTGCTCACTGAATATGTGTTGAATGAATAAATAAAACAACAGGTTCAATCCACCCATTTTTTTCAGCCACAGATCAATAAAGAGGGTGGGCTTATCTCACCATTTCATAAGGTCTAGAACTTGTCTTTCTGCAGCAATCCTCAAAAATCCTTGATATTGGCCCATTTGACATGACCAATCTTTTGTCTTGGTTTTCATTTCAATACTCCAATTTTCCAGCTGGCATTAGAGCTGGGGCCTGAGCCCAGTGGCTTTGCTCCACACCTGGACCTTGTCAGTTTCCCTTTCCCCAAACTGCTCTGGGACCTGTGTGGCCTAATTAGCTTTGCAAATTGATGCTATCTTTCTGATTGAATACTGCGGCTGCCAACACCATCCCTCACTTCCCTGTTGCCATAGTATCCATCGGATTTTTATATCTTCTTTGAACTCTGTAGTCTGAAGTATTATGCAATTACCGTTGGGATCCTCTGGCTAGGATTTTAATCCTACCAATCCTGATTTTCTTTCCTTCCTGAGTAGTCTTCATTGCTGGGGTTTTAGAATAATTTGTTCTTCACCACTTGAGTTTAATAGGTTATCAGGAAATGAATATTGCCCTCTAAATAACAAGATACTTCTCTATTTCAGGGCTACACACAGATCCTTCATTCCTCGTCAGATCTTCACCTATCATTTGCCAAAAATGAGTTACACCGTGTTACTTTTCTGTTCAAAACCTTCCTAAATTTCCTATCTCCCACAGAGTAAACGCCCACTTAGAATGTTTTATACAGCTCTGTATCAGCATTTTCAGACTTTAGTATGCATCTGAATCACCTGGGAATCTTCTTAGACTGAGATTTACATTGAGAAGGACTTAGGTGGGGCCCAGGAGTCTGCATTTCTAACAAGCTCCCAAGAGATGCTGATGTTGCTAGTTCACAGGATTATGCTGTAAGGAACAAGGGCCTATATGATATGCCTTCTCCCCTACCACCTGGCTCTCTAATTCTCAGACTTTGTTATACTTCTGATATTATACCTTATTCCGGAGTTACACTAGCCTCCTTCACAGTCTTAAAACATCCAGGCATGCTCTCACCTCAGGGTCTTTGCATTGGCTGACCCTCTGTCTGAAAACATGTCACCCAGATATACAACTCTTTCTCTCTCTCCAACCTGCTTCACATCTTTATTCCAATGTCATTTTCTTAAGCCTTCTCTGGCCATCTGATCTAACAAGGCAGACCATCTCCCTCATGTCCCCCTTCTCCCTCTCCTACTTTTTCTCCTGAACACTTACCACTATTGAAATACAACATTTTTAAATTTATTTTATTTATTGTCTGCCTCCTCCATTAGAATGTGAGCTCTGTGAAGGCATTTTGCTTTCATTTATGTTTACTCCAGCGACCAAAATACTGGCTGATACACAGGAAGTGCTCAATAAATGATTGCTGAATGAATGCACTAAAAATTTCAGTTATATTTTTCATATACATTTTTTCTGCTTACACAAAAAGTCCTGGGAAAAGGAAGACAGAATCAAATTTGTTCTAGTTTAATTAGGTTAGTTGATACAGGTGAATGTCTCCCAAGAATAGCATATCAGAACTCATTTACTTAATCCTCATTTATACAGCTTTCTTTGATACGAGCAGAACAGTGTTAGAAGGGATAAAGCTCTACCTTCAAGTAAGAGAAACTGAATGAGACTAGTAGCACAATTAAGAACAAACACAACCTGAGACATTAATGGTATCTATTTAAAGTTATAATTAGATTGCAAGGTTTGTTTGCACAGTGATGCTGGCTTTCCTGGAAGGCAGTTACTATATATATGAATTCTTGTCAAAGACACTGTAGAAGAAGTTTGGCCTTTTGTGAAAAATTGACCTAGAAGACCTCTAAAGTCTTTTCTGGCTGAACAAATTAGAAACCAATGATAGAGAAGAGGAAGCTGCTGTGTGAGATGTGCAAGACTAGAGGCTAAAGTAAGAATCTACAATGACATTTCCTGTTTTATAGTTCTCAATCTTACAGACTCCCAGTGAGCTTTAGCAGGTGAGAAGGTAATATATTGGTTTTTGGTTGGTTGGTTTTGTGTTTTAAGAGAAGCCGGCCAAGACCTTGCAAACTGAACCAACATGCATTTCGTTATTATCTTTTTTTTTTTTTTTTGGTCTAATCAATTTTCAGCTGTCTCTGATTTTGACTGAAAGAATATGTACAACAAGCAAATTTCACTTTGATATCTTCCATTATGAATTCCTAAGAATATTCTTCACTGCCACTCTAGCAAATCAGAAAACTAAATAAATGTGGTATAATACTAGGTGACATGATTTGCAGTTTTAAACTCATAAGCCCTCTTTATCAGTAGACTATCAGGGAACAGAAATTGTTCCTACTTCTTTTATTAATTATCCTTTTCATTATGCTACAATTTTCACTTAACCTTAGAAGATAATTAATAATAAAGCTTTGTAGTTACAAATTGTTCGCCTTTACATTCTTTCAGGTAATCTTAAGGATCATTTTATGAACTTATGGCTCTAAATATACTATTTACTGATGCTTCCACAGATATATATATATATGGACAAAAAACATATGAAGTAGGAATTCTTATCAACATGATGAAATCCTGGGGCCCACAGATTTTTAGTAAGTAGTTACATTTACACATTTTAGTGTAAAAAATGAACTGTATTCAAGCCCGGGTTGAAATGCCTTTTGCAGGTTTTAATTCCCACACTGTGACCATTTTACAGATGAGTGAGTGAGTCTTAGAGAAGCTAAGTGATTTGCCCAAAGTTGTATACCTAAGAACTGGAAGAACCAGGAAAGAAAACCAGATAGTTTTCCCCCCTGCCCCGGCCTCCCTAGTTCCTTCTGTTCTTCATAATAGACTTTTTTTTTAATGTATGACATTTAATAACAGCATTAGAAACACTAACCCATGTCGAAAGATGATGGAATGGCTACATATTTAAAGAAAAAGAAGTGGCAAAACCTACAGAAGAATTCTAAATTACTAATAAACTAAATTCTAAATAACTAAATTTCTTAGCACATAATGCAAACTTATCAATAGCCTAGTATAAAACACTTTTATTTCATAGAATCTCATATTGAAATTTTCTCAGGGTGGGTATTTATAATTTCTTTTTACATATCCACAAATGTCAAATTAAATTCTACATGGTTAAAAGACACAAAGGTAAAAAAGAAAAGAAACAGAAAATGTAGGAAACTATATGTACAGGCTTTGAAAAGGAGAGGTTTTCTTAAGCAATCCTGAAGACCTTGGAAGATATATATTACATATATATATATATATATATACATATATATGTAATCTTAACACATACATGAGTATTTAAAGATTCTACATGACATTTGATATTCCATACCCTTATGATTTATTTTTTATTTTGGAAATGCTAGGATATAGGAAGTGTACCCAGTTTGCATTACTACAAAGAATATAAGGTATATCGGCTGTGTGTATACATGTGTGTGTGTCTGTGTAAGAACACAAGAATGAAGCAAGACCTTATCTACCTGTGTCGACTTGACTGGCTACCTCTGAAATTTACAAGAGTCTCTTAAGGTCTCACTATTTTGACTCCGCATACTCTTACCCAATCCCTATACATCAGCTATAGTGACCTTCTTGAAAGGTAATAATCACAATATTCCCTTATATTAGTAGCATTTTTTGCCATTCAAAGAGAATCCAGATTCCTAACTAAGGGCCACAAGGTCTTTCATGATCTATCCCCTGCCTACTAACCTCCTTCCATGTTCTTTTATTGGACATGTTCCAGTTCATGTTGATTTTCAATGGGTTTCTTTTTTTTTTTTTTTAAGATTTTACTTATTTATTCGATAGAGATAGAGACAGCCAGCGAGAGAGGGAACACAAGCAGGGGGAGTGGGAGAGGAAGAAGCAGGCTCATAGCAGAGGAGCCTGATGTGGGGCTTGATCCCATAACGCCGGGATCACGCCCTGAGCCGAAGGCAGACGCTTAACCGCTGTGCCACCCAGGCGCCCCTCAATGGGTTTCTTGAATGTACTTTCAGGCTCCTGCCGAGGCTATGCTTGGTTTGGATGCCCTGTCACCCTCTCTTCTACACGAACAGCTCCTGACCAGGCAGGTCATCACCAATATCTTATCTCCTCAGGGAACCATACTTGATCACTGTTCTGCAAGAAGACGTTCTCTTTAATTGCTGTAAGAGCACCTGAGTTATTTTTTCCACAGCACTTATCACGATTTAAATCATTTTATTTGATCACATATTTTAATTTTCTTTTCTCACCAGACTCTATATTTCATAGATCCAGTGAACATTTCTCTGTGGTGGAGTTATCTACAGTTTCTCCATCAGTGCCTGGTACATAATTGGCACTTAGCAAATATTGTATGAAAAAATGCATAAATAAATGATGAGTGAGTGAATATGTATTTTTTAAAATAGTTTTTGAGAATCTGTATGTCTGCATGGAGAAAAAAATGAATTTTCTCTGGAATGATATGGTATAGAAAGAGGTTATAAAGTGTGGAGAGCTTTGGCTTCTAAAATGGAATAGAAATATAAACTATGAATACATTCATCCCAAAGAAAAAAAATTCCTCTTAACAATTAACATGAAGGAAAGTAACTCTCCCCAAAATAACTTAGTATTCTTATTCTGAGATTTAAGTTCATTCACATTCTACGAGTACCTAGTAAAGCTTAAAATGTCTACCCTCCCATCTCCTCCAGACAACATATAGGTCCACTCACTCACCCACTCTCACCCACCCATCCTCCCAGTAATTATTGAACTTCTAGAAGCCAGTGGATTTTAGGATCAATACTTGGGTATTGGGAAACTGGGGTTAATGTAATAAGGGTGAAGGAGTTGGAAGCCATTGCTAACATTTCAAGGAATTCACATCCTAAAGCATCATTAGGACTTAGAAAGAGGTTCGTATCAGCATCATCAGTTTTTAAAATAATGATGTCAACTAGACTGACTCTAGGAAACCATAATAGCAGCAGCAGATAAAGGACATCATATGAAAAGGCACAGAATAATGCTAGAGCCTGTGTCAGAATATATTTAATAGCCATCAAAACACTCTCCAACATAGTATTAATAAGTTTACCTTTTTGAACAAGGAACTCAGACATGGGGTCCAAATTATTCTGCTGTGGAAGGTTACAGAGAAAAATGTATACCACCTTTGTTGCTGTAATTGACATTCATTCATTCATCCCACACTTATTTATTGAATGTCAACCATTGTGATTTTCACCGCGCTAGCCAATGGGATAATTTTAAACAAAAATCATTCAGTTCTCTCATGCAGAATGATAGGACTTGAGGAAGAAAGAATTACTTCTGTATATGTGTTTATAAACCACAGCCCAGAATAAAAACTAGCTTCATGTTTTACACGAAGGAATGCTTCGTAAGCCTTTTTTTTCCTCTGATAAAATAACTTCTAAATGATGGTTATTTAAAATAAGATAGATAGAAATAAAGATTTTCACTTTTGAAATAGAAATAGACATTTGCAGAAACCTTATTTGTTGACAAGATTAACTTTTACCTACCACATAATCATAAATAAAGATAAGGTTTTCATCTAAAAATAAAAGCAGTATAGAAAATACCCCAAGTCATTTGAAAGAATTGAATAACCCTAATGATATTTGGAATGGGATTTGTAAAAACCTTTTCAGTCTTTATGTGCATAAGTCCCTGACCCATTTGGAACAAAATACTAGCTCATGTTTTCTAGCTTTGGAATTCCACTGGAAACAGATCCATTAGACACAGCACAGAAGGCTGTGAATTCCCTCTGCTTAAGCACTCTGGCAACTCAAAATCTTCTTTAAATCAATAGGAGGTATAATTTAATTGCAAACTGTATGTCAAAGTTAAAATTTCAAAAAAGAAAATAAAAACAATCTCAATGTAGCGATATGGGAGACAAAATAGTAGACTATGAATGAAGAACAATGACCAGTACCTTTTGAATGCCTGCTTGGGATTCCAGAACGTTATTCTCTGATCCATTGCTTCTGTTGATCATCCGCCACATTTGGGAATACATGCTGTCCCTTTCAAAAGGATTCATTCCCTTCATTCGGACATGTTCATATACTGCAGAGTCCAGTACTGTGCCGTAAGGGATGTCTGTTTGCTTGGAAAGGTCCTGGAGAGATCTTCGTTATTAGGAGAGAAAAGAGACACAAGAAAAGAGTACTGAATATTTTCAACTATAAATAAAGTTATAAGCAGCAGAGAATAATATATGTAAATATAGATGTCAAACTGCTTTTCTTATTTTGTGGTTTCTTAACATTAAAATGTAATATATAAGGAGAATTGCTGTTAGAGTGTATGACACATGAATCATTAGAAGACAAAATCATTACTGAAAGAAAAACGAAAATTTCTAATGGTAAGGCAATGCTTTTTTTTGGTGAACCTTCACTGTGAAAAAAAAAAAAACAAAACCAAAACTAAATCTAACAATCCCATCAAAGCAAAAACAAATTAAATTAGATTGCTGATAATCTTATAATCATTTAGTTAAAAAAAAATCTATATGTTATAAACTCTAAGCCTATGTTCTTTTAGGTGGCAATGCTTACATATTTTTAAAAATAATTACATTTTGCATAAACAGCATATTTTGAGGTCAAGTGTACACTTAAAAATTAGTATTTATGTTAGTCACTATTTAACAAGTGGCTACCACATACACGCCAGCAACTGACATACATTATTCTCCCAGCAATGCCCCATTTCTCAGAAATATTTCACCCATTTTATAGATGAGAAAACTCAGGTTGAGAGTATAAGGCATTTGCTCAGTGTGGCACAGTCAGTGAGGCTTCAAAGGCTATAGTATTTTTACTGCAAGATGCTGCCTCTTATTTCTATATTTCTTTTGCTATATTTAACTTTGTGTGTGTGCACGTGCATGTATGTGTCTGTGGGTGAAAGAGAGAGAAAGAGAGGGGGAGAGAGAGAGACGTCTATTTGTATTCAGATAGAATAAAATTCATGCTTCTGGAAAGCTGAATATATTTTCAGCTTTCTCTCCTACAGAATAATGATCAGGATTTTCACATCGATCTTTGAGTTACAGATAGTGTCTACTTGTCCTAGGTTATTCATCTCAAATTGGTGGTCAATTTCCTTACATTTAAGTTTCTGAGCCACTCTATACTTTCTAACTCGGAGACCCGATTCCTGCTGCACTGAAGCTCATTTGAGTTCGTGTAGGTGCTCAACTCTAATGACTGAGGGTTAAGAACAAATACGTGTCTGTGGCATGCTGTTCAAAATTAGACGCCGGCATATTCGAGCTCACTAACCTCTGAAACACGATACCATATTTTGAACAAGAATAATCACAGCCCTCCACAACCATGGGTCATGAATCTCATGTTATGTATACCTCTCACCTTTTGGTCTGTTTCTAGATGGAGTTTGCTAATGATTTCCTGGAGGCCTTTGCAAACAACACTAGCATTGGGCAAGGGTATTGGGAATACTCTTGCAGGTCACCAGTTTCCATCTTGTGCAAACTGTATTGCAAACAATAAATTATGGGCTGTGTTTGCTAGAGGAGTATTCGTGCCAATTTCTAATGGTAACTTTCAGCAACATTTAATCTACATTTTATTGAGTTTTAGGTTGTTGATGTGTATCATTTACTCTACGGACACCACCCTGATAATTCCTTTTTGTTCTGTACTTCTGCATAAAATGATGCATCTAAAAATGACTATTTCCAAGGAAAAATTTACTGGAATATTCTACAACTATTAAACTAATTCTGTCATTTATAAAAAAAATAAAGGGACAGTATGAAGAATAATTGAGGGCGAAGGCTAGGGTACAACCTCATAGGAGAGTAACAGGGCATTTGCTCCTGGGACATCCCATAATTATCGTGTTAACAGTATAGCAATAAGACTTGTTTTCCAAGACCATGTACTTCTCACTGACTACTGTTTCCAGTAGTATGAGTGAAACTATTCAAAACATTAACATTTTAACATATTTCCCACCGTTTAGTGGAGGATGCTCTAAAGTGGTAACACAGGAAAAAGAAATGAAACATTTCAATACAGGTTATAACAGCAACAGCAAATAGCAATTTGTTCAGTACCTATAAGTACAAGGACCTATGCTAGGTAGTTGTATGGAGCTTGCACCTTCTAGAAACAGAAGGTCTCATGGCTGGAGAAGGCCATGTCACAGTTCATCAGAGACCCTCCCAGGATAGGAATGACCACCAGCTGCTTAGAAGGTTCAGCAATCAATCTTTGTTATAATTCTCAGAAGCTTTCAATTTGGTGGTGGTGAGATCATAATCTAAAATGTTTGTATGCCCATACTGAAATATATAATTTGTTTGCCAAAATAGTCATACCAAGAAAATACCATTAAATAAATTAACACTCCCTCTTAGCTTTTCATGAAAAGAAAATTGAAATCAAATATTAGGATCATTAATATAATCAGGTTTCTGTGGCATTACATCACCTTCAATATCAGCTTTACAACTTGAATATAGAATTGTAATACAAACAGGTTTGTTGGTGAAATTGATTTGTACACAATAAAAATTTTAAAGGAATTTCTTAATATATTGCCTATGTGAAATTCCTGTTGTCAGAAAAAAAAATTATTTTCAACACACTTCAAATTTAGAATAGCAGAGCATTCTGGAACTTAGAACAAAGGCATATTCCCTCTAGCTTCATTTCTGATATCAAGTTCAGCTTATAAATTTGCCTTGAGATATGCTTGCAATAAAAATTACAGCTTGTCTGATTCCGCATCGTTCCATTATAGTGCACTGAGATAGCACCAAAGGTGACAAAAATGAAATGAAGCAACATGAAGTGAGCGCAAACAGCTTATTACAGGAAGTCTAAGCTGTTTTAGGAGCCCGACACAGAAAGACAGTGACCATTTTATGTGGTCATTTTGTTATCTTCATGCTAGTAAGATTTTAGACTAATATCAGCAGAAATGGTATGGCGTGTAGCATGAACCCTTAAAAGAAATCTGGTAAATTATTCTACAAGTGGTAATCCTAAAAAAATTGTACCTGAAGTTCAACATCTGAGTATTGTTTAGATTTGCCAAATCATTGTTTTAAATGTAAAATAATTTTAAAATAATTAATAAGTACCTGATATACAGATTAATTTACCACGGCTACTGTTGTCATTTCATTCTTAACAATTGACAATGCATACCCAGGCCACAGAGGAAGTGGGAAAATCTAGAGCATTCTAGAAAAGAGTTAACTTGGAATATACTCATACTACTATATTCCATTTCTCCACTTAATCTCACACAACTCACATTTACCCACATAAAACTCAGCAAATGGTCACTCCGCAGGTCTGTTATACTTGAATCCTCTCCCAACCCCACACGCCCACTCATGCACACAAAATTAAAAACAAACAAACACAAAAATGAGGGTCTATAGTTCTAAATGGTGAATAATAAAAGAAAGCAAATGGTTTGCCACTCTAATCAGCCTTGTTTTCCCATCATCTTTTCAAAATTCTACTTTTATTTCTCCTGGTGTCCGATACTACTAGCAACCCATGGATACTAAAGAACACTGAGAGCTGATAGGTAAGTGATATTTACTTATTTGCATGAACATTACATGTACTTAGGACCTGTAATTTAGGGCACTTCTGTGAAGTCAATTTCAGGAATTTGGGTGGATCTAGGCTGATTGCAAACTCTTTCCATAAGAAAGATAAACACTTAAAACCCTTCAAGCATAGAAGATTAATTTTGATACATGTGATTCTCTGATATTAGATATTTGTGATTGCAGTAGCTCTGACATTGGGTCAGTTAGATTTTCAACTTGAGCAGATAGATTATTTATGAGCAGTGTGATGTTAACCCCTATTAACCTGAATTTCCTCAACTATAAATGGGGAGAGTAGGAGTGACTAAGGGTGAGTACAAGAGGACCTGTCATGTCAGCATTCAACCAACTTATCTATTGCTTTATTTTTGTTTTATTTTAATATTTTTAAAAAAATTTATTTATTTATTTATTTATTTAAAGATTTTATTTATTTATTTGACAGAGATAGAGACAGCCAGTGAGAGAGGGAACACAAGCAGGGGGCGTGGGAGAGGAAGAAGCAGGCTCCTAGCGGAGGAGCCCGACGTGGGGCTCGATCCCAGAATGCCGGGATCACGCCCTGAGCCGAAGGCAGATGCTTAACCGCTGTGCCACCCAGGCGCCCCAAAAAAGATTTATTTATTTTAGTGAGACGGAGAGAGGGGAAGGGAGAGAGCATGAGCGGGAGAGGCAGAGGAAGAGGGAGAAGATCTGAGATTCCCTGCTTAGCATGGCGCGGGACTTGGGCCTTGATCTCAAGACCCTGAGATCATGACCTGAGCTGAAACCAAGCGTCGGATGCTCAACCGACTGTGCTACCCAGGCACCCCTCTATTGTTTTATATGGAGATTATTATTATAATGATCCATATCCTAATAATGCCCTACTTAATAATTTCTAATGGATTTTGGTATGTGGCAGGATGACCTCTTTATATCGTTGAAGAGGAGATTCATGAACTGGGGAAGAATTAGAGTTTCATTTCCTTTCCAAGTACAAGATTTTATAAATCTTTGATACTGAATTGTCATAACTTTGAACGTGTTGCTACTTAATTACATTTTTAAAATTGTGAACTAATTAAAAATCCAATGCCTCTCCCCTTTGTAGTGAACTTTCACTCATATTTCTACCTCTTTTTCTTTAACAAGAGAATAGATCTTACCCATATAAACTTTAAAATAACACTTACAAATCTCTCTTTTCCATCTTCATTTTCAACATTTGAGCTTGGTTTCGTGGAATGCTCACCAACAAACAGCTTCCAGCTCTAACTCTGGGGAATTGTAAGTCTAGTCCCATTTTTAATGGAATAGGACAAGTCAATTTAAGTTATCACATCAGAAGGAATTTTTCTTCAGGGTGAAAAAAAATGGAACGCGGTCGATAGGGTGGGTGTTAAATGCTACAGGCAAAGGGGCTGACTGTGGAAGAGAGACAAACAAGTGGGGACATAAAAACAGTGGCTTCTAACTCAGTTCAGGTTTTTTTCTCCGGCAGTTTCTTCCTCCGGATGCTGATATCAGCAGCTACCAAAGGAGAAGATATTGGTCCAGCTCTAAGAGCCCATCAGTAAGCACATTAAAAGCCCGCCTGTGCCCACTGCTGTTCACTGGTGGTAGCAGCTGAGAGCTTGGAGAATTCAGAGGCAGGTTTTCCAGAAAAAAAAAAAAAAAATTGCTCCAAAATTTAAAACTTAAAAGAACAACTAATATGCCAAATAAAGATCCACTAGACTGAGATTTAGTGTCATTGTGACCTAAGAAGAAGAGATAAGTATTGCAAAGTGGACTGAGGTGTTTAGGTAAAGCAGGCCTGCCTCTGAGAGGTACAGCCAATAGCCAGCACTGGGCAACCTCTTAGTTTCTACAAATCTGGGCTTTGAAAATGCCAAGATTTGAATTTCAATTCTTGGACAAGTTATTTAATTTTCTCTAAATTGCAATACATTTCCCTATTAAATAGGGAAAATAATAATTTTGTAATAAGGTATGTGGAGGTTTGATGTGGATTGATACAAGACACTTACCTTAGTACTTAACACTTCATAAGTGCTCCATTACTGGTATTTTATTATTGTTTATCTATTATCACTACTACCACTATTACTCTTATTATGATCACTGTTATGCTCTGTTGTAATTTTTGGAATTGCCATATCCTTATTTTCCCCACCAATTAAATTCATTTCAGATTCCACACCCATGGCCTTTCTAAGTCCCCATCTCATCTAATCTTTCATCAACTTCTATATATTTTACTTCCTGAATCTTACAAATCTCTCACTACCTTTGTCCTCTCATTGCTAATACTTTCATCTTTTCTATCTAGAGAACTCTTTATTTTTTTAAAAGATTTCATTTATTTATTTCAGAGAGACAGAGAGAGAGAGTGCAGCAGGAGGAGGGACAGAGGGAGAGGGAGAGAGAGCATCCCAAGCAGATTCCATGGTAATCCTGAAGTCTGACGAGGGGCTCAATCCCAGGACCCTGAGGTCATGATATGAGAGGAAATCAAGAGTCGGACACTTAACCGACTGAGCCATCCAGGCACCCCTACAGACTTATTTCTAAATCTTGTCCCTATCTCTATTCTCACCCCCCTCTAATCCATCCTCCACACCACAGCTGAAGTGTTCTTTCTGATATATAAGTCTGATCCTATCCCTGTCTTATTTAAATACTTCCTATATACCCCATTGCCCTTAGAAAAAATCTCCCAACTCCATAGCACTCAATAGCCTTCCAAAATTTGGCCTAAAATTTTTTTCTATTCTTAGAAACACACTTTTGCCTCATTCATACTCCCATTATAGGACAAACAGACCATTTCATCATTCCTTGCTTGGTAAGCATTTGCTCTGCACAAGGTATCTCCTTGTCTACCTGGTGAATTCTTTCCCTTCACGGTCAAGGTCAAACTCAACTGCCTCTTTAGTGCTCTTCTAACACTTAGAATATGTTCACATTTTAGCATTCTGTTATGAAATGTTACTTCTTTGTTTAACTCATTAGAATACATGTTGTTGATCCCCATAATTTTTCTTTAAATTCATCCTTGAAACTCAGAACCTAGCCCAGGGTCTGGAAAATAGGAGTCAATGAGGCTCACATATTTTGGCTACTCATTTTTACTAGAAACATGCTTTCATCTTGGAAAGGCAGCATTCCCATTAAACTAGCATCGCATAAAAATGGGATTTTTATTATATATTACCAGCCATTCTGTGGGTGACTAACGATGGCCAGCAGTATTTTGTAGTTTAAAAAAACAACAACTAATTTTTAAGGGAGCTTTGGAAATTTCCCCTGTAACAAAATCAGCTGCAAAAGCTTTATCAGACTACCAGTGAATTGCTTAACAAGACATTTTGCCATGTATGTAAAATAAATAAATTCAGAGGCAAGGCAAATAAAAAAGAAAACCCAAACAAATAGAACTGAAATAAAGTATGTGGAGAAGCTAAAGTTATAATCCATAGTTCTGGTACACATAGGACCTGGTACAAAGTAGAATGTCTGTTCCTGAAAGGGATACTTGTCAAAGCATTGTGGAAACGGAGCTAATAAGTAGTGGTTCGTTTGATAAGTGATTTCTGACTAAAATTTCAGAAGCAAGCTGAAATGGTTAAGAAAACTGCTCAACTAATTCTGCTAACCGAAATGATTAAAAAATAAAAAAGAACTCATGATTTTAGTAGCTAGGGAAGAGATAAGCACTGGAACAAGGAAAGAATAGTCACCTTTGGTAATACTGAGTATTATTACCAAAAACTAAATTAATTTTTTTCTCTCCAGGGTTGAGTGTTTACATAAAGAGGAAGGAGAATGTGTATGTTCTCCTTATAAGAGAATGGACCACAGAAAGGCTTTCCATTTTCCTATCTGCAGTCTGGCCAATGGCCACTTGTGCTCTGAGAAACCACATTCCGCATTTTAGTCGCTCCTTCTCCTCAGTGAAGTTTTCCAGACCCTCTCAGACACAGGTTTATACAGAAAATCTGATGAAATATAAGGGTATCAAGGATCAAGGATGGGGCAAGCAAGACTAACGTTTCTTCATGTCAGAAGACAGTTTGGATTGCCGACGGCTCAGTCCCTACTGGAGACACAGTGAGAGCTTCTTAAGTGCATGAGGGGTGCCGCTACTTACTGAAAACAGGCTCAGAGACGAGGTTAAGGGTCTTTGGCCCAGTAATGTTAACTTCCTTCTTTTAAAAAGATTAAGATCAAAGTCATGTTAGTGGAAGAAATACGGTTTTCTCATTAAAGATTAGATTGTATAGCCTAAAAGTATAATTTGTGGGGCAGGGTGATTCAGAAAGAACTCAGGCACAGCAATATCTGGTGGAGCAGTAAAGTGGGTCTTCCTTCCTCTCAAAGTGCCAGAGTTTCTTCCTTCTCAAGACGCAGAAGCCGAAATTCTGAGGTCAACAAATTTGAATGACACCAGGGAAGGCAGAGGGCTAGGATTTTTTACTTGTGGACACAAGGAGAGTTTCCCAAGGGAGGCCCCCTAGGACGGAGAGGGTGCTTCATAAGAGGGGCTGTATGAGGACCGAAGAGGAGTGAGGATTTACAGAGGAGGGTCAGAGGATAAGGGTGGCTCCATGTGGGACATTCAAATAAGGTCCGAATGGTGGTCTTTGCTTGTCTCTCTGTTCTGTCC
This sequence comes from Ursus arctos, assembly GCF_023065955.2. Classification (NCBI taxonomy): domain Eukaryota; kingdom Metazoa; phylum Chordata; class Mammalia; order Carnivora; family Ursidae; genus Ursus; species Ursus arctos. The sequence continues at coordinate 73,747,181 of NW_026623111.1, read as the reverse complement.
CCTCTGTGCTCCTGTCCTACACACCTCACCTGCCCTCAAACCTGCCCTTATGGGCCTCAACAGAGTAAATTAGATAAAAAACAGCTTCAGGTCTTTGTGCTGTGAACTTCTTTAGAATATTTATTTGATCTTTACTTTTAAGAACTACTTATTTATTTTATTTACTTAGGTGTTGAGTTGTGTAAGTTTTTAAATATATTTTGGCTATTAACCCCTTGTCAGGTAGATCCTGTGCGAGTATCTTCTCCCATTCGGTAGGTTGTCTTTTGTTTTGTTGATGGTTTCCTTTGCTGTGAGAAAGCTTTTTCTTTTGGAATAGTCCCAATGGTTTAATTTTGCTTTTGTTTTCCTTGCCTGAGGAGACATTTAGAAAAATGTTTCTATGGCTGATGTTTCAAGTGTGCTTGGTCTAGAAAAAGCGTAGTAGTCCTCATGAAGAGGACACTTCTCCTTCTGAATGCTGTCCCTGCATGGTAGATTGCTGAGATGACTCTCAAGTCTTTCCTGAGAGATTGAGAAATATTTCCTGCACCTTCTCCCTCACAGAGTAGTCAGGGGCAACCCCATCTGCCATGCACTATAGGTAAGATGGTCACAGGTAACACTGGAAATTCATATAAAATAGATGCCGTTGATAAAGATGGACATCGTGAACTACTTGAGGGAACATTCTCCTGCACTTGAAGAGATATGCATTCCGTGCACATTTAAAAGTTGATTTGGTTTGTGGATATGATAGGTCATTTTAGAGACGGCAAAGGAGGATGGAAACACTCTGCCTTTTTTATTGCTTTTAGGCATAATTAAAAAAATGAGTGTTAAATTCTCTCCAAAATGACAATGCTATACAGATGTGAGAAAATATGGAAAATCTGGTTGGCTTCTCTGACTTGCTGACCCACATTATAAGCTAGGAACTAATTTGGTCACATCATGAATTCTGAATCCCGACATGTGAAAGACACTGTATTTTTCTACCTGCTGACAGAATTGTCATTTTTCACCCTGCTCTCTACCTTAAATAGTTTATTAGTTAACTAAAGTAGCCTTTCATGATACATATAGATATTGATGTATACACTAATTAAGCAAACTCTATTACAAAAGGCCCCAGTATTCTTTAAATTCAATTACCCTGCAATAATTTGTGTAAGGTAGAAAGTATGTGCAGTGTTTTCCTGAGATACTATGAAAAAGATGCAATATTTATTTACCCCAGGTCACTATGAACAAATATGGAACTATCCTAAATTTGTATGGTCAGCATATCATAATGTCACCGTTGACTATCAGCTGATTGTAAAATTTATGTTAAGATGATATCCTCAAATAATCCAATGGACTTCAATAGAACAGATTTTTATGTTCTAACATCATTGAAAATATAGGAAAGACCTGACTAATTCCCATAAATTTCCCTGAGGATCAACACATTTCTAAATGGTGTTAAGAAAGAACCCTAATAAAATCATAACATCAGAGAATTTGGAAGAGTTCCTGGAGGTATCGCATAATTCGATGATATATCTTAAGGTATAAAAGCCGGCCTCCAAAACGGACCTTATTCTTCTTCCTTAGGCACTTTACTGACTTAGAAAACTTAACGCCAGGAAGCTCTTATTCATGCCTAACCGAAAACTCGCCTACTTCTCATAAGCCTCTCATTTTCTTCTCAGTGAAAATGGACACTAGCTACTCGTCACCTCCAGTACAATATTTCTTTATATAATAAAATACTTCTTCGTTTTCATCCTGTAGCTTTTCCTTGTTGAGTTTAACACTAAATTCCTGTAGTTCTTACCCACAGGATCTATTGCTCACTTTTTTACATTGTTATTAGCTAAGGCATCTTTTCCTTTTCTATGGTAATTTTTGTGTAACTTATGGACCTTATAAATAGGTCATAATAGTGCTTAAAAAGCCCTAACAACTTTTACACTACTAGGTGACTTTGGCCATTTTCTTCATAAACACCAACATTATATTTCAAATTTGTAATGGACAGATGATTCATTCTGAAACTGTCTTCACCTCCAGTTTTAAATTATTATAGATACATACACAAACAGACACACAGACACACAGTTTTTTTCCATCTCTGAGTGAATTATTACATATTTGTCCCTGTTAAGCTTCGTCTCACTTATGATCACCTTGTTTAATTTGCCAAGGTCTTTATGAATTCTTGCAGTGTGGTTCTAGTCAATAATCACCCCTACTCAATATAAAGTAATCTGCATGTTTAATAAGCTCACTCCCTATTCTATACTTCAAATCAACACCGAAAATGTTCATTAGAACCAGGGCCAGTGCTGACTTATGGGAAAAACTTTATTCAATATACCCTCCAAGGCTGACATTGAACCATTGATCATAACTTCACATACAGCCTGCTAACAAGCTGTGATACAATAATACATAATACTACTACACGAAAAATGACCCAAATAAAATACGATGTAGATTCAAATGAGGAATCGATAGTAATTTGCATTTTTTTTTGCTGTTATAAGTTCTTTTATTTTTTTTAAAGATTTTATTTATTTATTTGACAGAGATAGAGACAGCCAGCGAGAGAGGGAACACAAGCAGGGGGAGTGGGAGAGGAAGAAGCAGGCTCATAGCGGAGGAGCCTGATGTGGGGCTCGATCCCCTAACGCCAGGATCACGCCCTGAGCCGAAGGCAGACGCTTAACCGCTGTGCCACCCAGGCGCCCCTGTAAGTTCTTTTAAGGAGCTCAAAAACTTTAATCACATTATCAAATTATTCATAGTGGAAAGAAATAACTGAAGAGAAAGAAGTGACCAGGAATAACAGCAGGGCAAATTTAATAGCCTATTTGAAGGCCCAGTAGAACACTACTGTCAAAGTAAGGTGGAAGGGCATTGTTTCAGGGAGGATTCTAATGAATCCATCTAAAAACAAAGATCCTGGCTCTTCATAACACAGAGCAGGAGACCAGGTTTCTACTGATAACTTAAATTTCCCAAATACGAAATATATTTTCTTTCTTCCCAGTGCAGTAGGACTGTGGATCTCTCCAAAGAATTTAAAAAAAAAATCATTTAGAGAAATTATGCTTTATTCCCAATTAGGTATATTTCTTTTTTGAAAAATTTCGACTAAATGTATACATAAAATGCATGTCCTTATGTCCGCAGTCAGGCCTTATTAATAGTCATTCAGATTATAAATGCCCAAAATGTTTTGGAAAGGTCCCCCCACCCCCCTCCCAACCCCTGCCCCATTCAGCAGCAATTCTGAGGATTCTGCAGCATTGGTCTGAGAAAATGGCAATCTTCATCTGAAAAAACCACCCAGGAAGCCACCCGCAGATCTGTTCTTTATCTTCTCCATGACATGCCATGATCTGGGGCATCTGGCAATTTTTAAACTTTGTGTTTAGGTTAAAAGATCAGGGTTTGAGAAACAGGGGGTGTAGTAGGGGTGTGTGTAGTGAATGTGTGTGTGTGTGCGTGTGTAGGAGTGGAGGAGAAAGTCATTAAAAATAAATTGACTATCTTTAGATGACAGGAACTTGCAGAGCAACTAAGAGGATCAGAGAACTAATGGGGTCAAACAGACACTTAGCAGAGGGTGGGGGTCAGCACATCAAGATTGCTGGTGTGATGGAGAGGACAGAGAAAGAAAGGTGACACAAGAGAAACAGAAAGAAAGAAAAAAAAGAAGATACGGCAAACCAAGAGTTTCCTTTCAGTTCTGCCTTACAATCTAGGATTTCTTTTGTAAGAAGAATATGTGAATGTATTTTCATCTGTTATTTCAGACTTTGTTTAATAAGATACCTCATTCGTGTAGTTGATAGAGAATTGTACAGATGAAGGGACATTGAAAATAACTTTCAAACTGTGGAACAAATATTTGTGCAGCGAGAGGAGGAATGGATCACATTTTTAAAGACAGAAAGCTAAAGTACAAAGTGGTTTAAAGAAACAAACTGAGGGCTTCAGAGGGGTGGGGGATTGGGATAGGCCGGTGATGGGTAGTAAGGAGGGCACGTATTGCATAGTGCACTGGGTATTATATGCAAATAGTGAATCATGGAACATTGCATCAACATCTGGGGATGTACTGTATGGTGACTAATATAACAAAATAAAAATTAAAAAAAAAAAAAAAACAACTTGCCTTATTCTTTAATAGCAAGAACGAGGCTTGAACCCTTGAACTAGCAGGTCTCCAGTCTCCTTCAGCAGCATTCTACCCTACAGCCCTGCCTGCCGATCCCACTGTCACTATTTCTCTCATGTATTCTTCCTACATTAGTTTCACAAAAACATGCCGCATACTCAAACCAGCTCTTCTGAAATGACTCAACCAAGTACTCCTGAGTATAGGGTTTTTATCGTATCCACATACTTTTGGTAGATAGAATTTATTCATTCAGCTGATTTCAGGTAAGGAAGGAAAACAAGAAATAGAGAGGAGACAGGAATTTATACTTTCAAGTTCTTAATAGGTTTCTGGGTTGAGATGATGAAGCCTGGGAAGAAAGAACGAGGGAAGGACTTGACTTGCTTAGAATAATTGCTTGTCTAGAAGAAGATCATGTTAGGGGTTGTGGGCACTTATTAGTTTGGCAAAGTTTTCATCTCGGTGAGCTCAGTGTAAATAAGAGTCTATAGCAATGTTAGCACAAATAAAGTGGGAGACAACTTTTAATTAAATGCTCACTGAAGGGTGACTTTGAAAAACTCTGAGAGTTTTAATTTTTTTTCAAAAAGAGAAAATCATGGTCTATAATATCTAGATGGCTATATGTTTATAAAACATCCATCCCTGTAGTACTTAAGTGCTTTGGCAAGTAAGCCATTTCAACACCGAACAATGCAGAGGAAGATGAATGTCTTCCTCTCTGTAGAATCTGTGTACTCTGGAGCTAAGTCTATACAATTCTGTACTAAACTGAAACATAAAAGTGGTATGAATCAAGCCCAGCTCACTTCAGCGACCTTGATTTTGGCTGTTCCTTATTAATAAAGTGTGCAATTCCCTGCTGAGAGCTATGAAGTAGCCTCCCCCTGGAAGCCCGAAGTGGGTGAGACACTAAGAAAACCTCGATGACATACCATTTGGGGCTCCTTCTCTTATTCCGGAATAACGGCACACAAAAATGGCTTTCATATTTCTTCCTGATTTGTTATGAGGTACATAAACAAATCGTGAGGTTCCACAGTCTCAGGCTAGATTCTAAGAAACCGCCTTTCTGGTTCATTATTCAGTGAATATTTACCTGTAACCAGCTATGCACTCAGTAAGTTACACAATGTGCTGTGCTGATGCAAAGGTGATACAAGCATGCTCAAGAATACACATTTTAAGTGAGAAGGTAAAACAAGCAGAGTACTGCCCCAGCACAGGGGTGCGTGTAATTCAGGGTGTAAGCTGGGCAGAGGCAAAGTGGTTTAAAAAAAAAAAAGAGGGAGACACTGAATCTAGTTATGAACACTGTGGGGACGGCGACACGGAGGCAGCAGTTTCTGAGCTGTGCTAGAAGAGGGCCAAGTAAAGAGGAGTTAAGAGAGAAAACTTGCCTGACAAACACATGTCCTGACCCAGGGTCAGTGCAGTCACCATGAGTAGCAGCTTGACCGTAGTGATACTTAATGAAGCTAAGGTGAGACAACAGTGAGTTATTCAGCCAAGTCCTTATTTATATTTACATTTGGATAAGGCTCCCTGACAGCCAGTGTTATTTATTTTTTTTCTTAACATTTGGGGGCTTGGAGGATTAAATGGCGAGACAAGAAGACAACACCCAGGAAGCTGGACCGTGAGGGTGGGCCATGGCTGCTATGCCTGAAGGAATGCAGCAACAACAAGGAACTCTGAGGCCTAGCTAGGGGGGCCAGGGGGAAGGAAAAATTGAGTGTATGGAATTGTGGAAAAACAGTAAAAATGATAGTGATGGGCACCACGGAAAAGGGTGGAGGGAAGAACAGTCCAAGGAATCCACATGAGCTCCTAGAGAACAAGCAGAAAAATGGAAGCAAATGTAGGGTGTATCCTGGCACTGTGCTGTTATTTATGTCTCTTTCTTTCCCATTTATCCTTTACATTAAACCTATGAAGTTGAACCCATTATCTTTTTACCCTTAGGGAAAATAAGGCTTAAAATGCTTATGGAAAATGACAAGATCATTCCACTAATAAGTGGCAAAGGATTTGAATGCAGATTTATTTAAATGCATGGTCTCCTGTGCCTGTTTCTAGGATACCACGTAACTTAGAAATATCTGAAATTAACTTAGCTAAATATAATTCAGCCATTGATTCTTTCCTGCAGAACTCTTTATTTTTCAGAAAACTTATAGTGACCCTTGTGGTTTTCATTCACTCATTTATTCATTTGTTTATTTATTTTGTTTGATAAAGTTTCAGTGTATTTGCTAATTGTACATGCATGATATGGTCCACTGATTAAGACAAGGCTTCTGGTGCCAGATTGCCTGGATTTACTATCCTAGCTTTTGGTTTATCATCTTCACAATGGAGATGAAAATAATATATCTCTCATGGGGCTATTAGGAATTAAATGAGAAAATCTAAGCAAAGCATTTAGGAAAGTGTCTGTCATATAGCAAGCACCCAGTAATGTTAGCTGCTGTTATTAATACTACGTACCAGGCATTCGGGGACACACTACGGGCACAAATATGAATATGGCATAGCTCTTGCCTTTGAAGAATTTATACTCTCAAAGAGAAGACACACATGTAATGGCTAATTGTGCTTGTGCAAACAGGTGATGCCAGAAGAGAAGGGAGTTCTAGGTCATTTCAGGGAAAGGGAACAGCATGTAAACTCCACGGAAGTATGAAATGCCCTCCAAGAGTGGCTTAACTGGAGCACGAACAAGTGTGAGAATGGACTGCAGCTGGTACCAGTAGAGAAATGAGGCTGGGTCAGCTTTTGAAGGGTTCAATATGCTTGGCTACGTATGGAGTTGCACTTTATTTTGATTGGATGTGGTAATAATGGAGGTTTCCAAGCCAATTTTAAGGATGGAGGAAGGTAACCATCTGGACTCCGCACTCTGGATCATAAGCTTGAATGAGAAGAGAATGGGATAGAGGGGAATAATAGTTGAAGTACGAGAAAAGAGAATAAGAAGTGTGAAACAGTAGGCGGAGAGACTTGGGATCCTGGTCATTTCATGCCAGAGAAATGAAAACATATCTATACAAAAACAGAAATGCACATAAATGCCCTTAGCGACTTTATTTGTAATAGCTAAAAACTTGGAGTCAACCAAAATTCTACGCAATAGATAAACTGTTAAGCAAACTGGTACATCAGTACCGGAGATCACTAGTCGGCAATAAAAAGCAATGAACTATTCACGCATGCAGCAACTTGAATAGATCTCAAGGGTGTTACGCTGAGAGGGAGATAAAAGGGCTATTTCAAAGGCCACATACTGTATGATTCAACTTATATAGCACTCTTGAAAGATTAAAAATCACAGGAAGAGAGGACATATTAGTTATTATTAGGGTTTGGGGATAGTGGGGAAGAAGGAGTGAGTGTAGAATGAAGATTTTTGTAATAGTAGGATAGTTCTACAACTATTGCAGTGGTGGTGATACATTCTGTACATGTAATAAAATGGCATTGAAGTATTTGCATACATTGTATCCATGTCAATTCCCTTGATTTGATATTGTATTATAATTACTTAAGATGTAACCATGGGGGGAAACTAGGTGAAGGGTACATGGGACCTCACTATGTTATATCTTCACAACTTCCTGTGTATATATAATTACTTCAAAATAAACTGTTAAAAAAAGCTTGTTTAAATATTACTAGAACCTATTGCAATATGATAAGCTATGGATTATTAATTCTTTGTCCTTCAAAAATTATGGCATTTTCCTATTTTCTCAGTGTAGCCCTGTATTACTTTGAAAATGCATTAAATTTACTAAAAATAAGTCTGACTTATTTTTTGATGGCTTAAAGCTAAAAATAATAACAGGCAGGATAAAAATCCATGAATAGCAGACATGGAGATGCAACTTTTCTGTAAAACTGCCTCTGAAAAGTGATCCAATCAGAGTGATTTCTAGAATTTTCTCACACTAGTAACTCTCTTCTTCCCTGTTTAGTTATGAGGTAGTCAACCACATTTTCTACTTAAAACTCTTGAAAAATAAACTAAGCAATATTCTTGCATCTGCTCTAAATGTAACTGTTAACCTAGAGATACAAAGTTTCTCAAGCCACATTTCTCTTGAAACAAGAAGATATGTGGTTCGGGTTTTATATTAAATAGAAACCTACTAGTTTCCATATACTTCTACATCTTTCCTCTCCCACCCAAGTCTGTGCCACAGATAAAGCTGTCTTTCTTCAATGATGTCACTCTCCATTATTGCTGGGAAACATTCTAAATTCTTCAACAAGCTTTATTATGCTCTTCAGGATTGGGTTCCACTTTTCTTTTCTATTTCATTTCCTGCCACTCTTACATCACCCATCTCAATTCAGGAAGGAAATTAACAGATTTTGATCATCTGCCCTTTGCTAGACACTATCCTAGGAATTTCATACCTCTCTTGCTTTTGTCAATATTCTCCAGTAAGCCACCCCTTCAGTCTTTTGAAATTCTCTTTCAAGATCAAACTCTCAGATGATACCTCTGTGATGCCTGATAGCTTTTCTTCCTTTCTCCTTCCCCTCTTCTCCAAGTGATTGAATTAAATCCCTCCTTTCCTATGTTCACACAGCATTTCACAAATAAATTTATCATACTTCCTATGTCATCAAATTCTACACCCCTATGTCTCTAACTAAATTGTGACTCAGGGATAATATCTAAATATCTTTTTAGACTCAATACCTAATATGATGTTTAAATATATCTATTCAGTTGAATTAAATGAATAAAGGGAATATATTTATTTAGTTTTTATAGTTAGAAATACCTCCATTTCCAAAAAGAAGGATTGTAATGATCTCTTTGGATAGTAACTTGCTAAAGATAGTTACATAGTTTTGTGAGGGCAAAGGAAGGAAAGAAAGAATTTCGTTAGAGAGCACCTGCCAGTTCTACCATTCTCTCTGTACCCAGACCTGGTGACAGACTTAGACTTCTAAGCTAGCTCATAGTCTATTGTGTGGCACTGAGAAAAACAAATGCTCAGTATGTTTTTTCTTTTCCAAATGTGAGCAAATGTGGATAAAAATGTCCTGTTATTAGTATGCTAAGGAAAAAGGAGACTTCTCCAGTGACAGGATAGAATATGGATCTCTTTTTGCATCTACTTGGAAAGAAATTTATCCTAAATTAGTTTATTCAGTGACTACATGAAGTCAAAATTTGTTTAGTCCAACCTCAAACATAATGGTGAACGAATGTTTCAAACATAAAAATATGGTGGGATTTTGGGATCCCTTCAAATAGACCCAAGCTTACTTATAGCCCCAGGAATTGAAAGACCTCAAGTTTCACCACTGAAGACCAATCTGATTCTAAAGTTATTAATGACTATAACTGTACAACTGTGATTTCCCTCATAGCTCTTTTCACCTTATATGTGAAAGAAGTGGTTTTTTGAAAATTGCATCACAACAAAAACTAATGGAACTAATGTTCATGATGTTATTACCCAGTGTTTACTCTGAAATTGGCTTCAAAACTTCACATGCTCCATATCACCGTTGCCAATTTTAGCCTGGTTACCAGTAGAAAAAAGTACATTCCATTTGCTAGGTATCTAAAAACAATTAGCTACATGTTGTTACCATTCAATCGCAATGAACAAGTCCAAATATTATTAGAGTCTTGTAGAAATTGCATGCTTTTTCCTTTAGAAATTGAAATGTATACCTCAATATTACCCACCCCAACTGTGTCATCATCTGTCATATGACATCATATCAAGCAGCAGAACATAGTTATTATTGAAGGGGTATAAAATTAAACTTGGGAATTATATTTTCAGGGAAATTTTACTTTCAAAATTTTAATGGCAAGTGCCAACTAGAAGGTTAGATGTGGATAAATACCTAATTTTGAAAAAGGGATAAATTTTGTAAAATGTATTCAGTTCCTCATGAAAAAATCTATCAGATTTCTCTTACCAAAATGTAAGAGTTTCTGTCAACCATCTATCTATTCAGAAGTAGCAGCTTTTCCCCTCTCTCTCACCGACTTCCCTCTATCTCTGTCCCTCTGGGGCTGGAGAAGCAACTTTGAATTTTTGGGAATGAACATGGGGCTGGTGTATGTATGCCAATGACATAGCAAAAATGAGCTGAAAAAGGTGCATCGACAAGCATTACTTCATTTAGTGATGAGCAAACCTTATGAATATAAATGATTAAGGAGAATGATATTGGATGGCCTTGTGGGTTTTGTTTATTCTAAGAAAAATTAAACTTAGAATTTTCCAAGAAAGTTTGACATTAGTGGCAAATGGAACTTTAAAAGTTTCCAAGAAACACTGCTGGTAATTATGTTTACCAATGCAGCTGAGGCATGAAATTAGAAGATATCTTTAAGTTTGGGGAGAGAATCAGGCTTCTCTTAACTCCTTTGGCTCAGATTTTTCCCCTTTCAAAATTAGTCTAGTGATAAGATTAGAAGGAAGGGAGATTTATTATACCCACTGTTGACTTTTAATAATGTGAGCTGCCATTAGAAAGAAGTAATTTTTTTAAGAAATGAAAGCTCAGTTATTGTGGATTGTGGAACTATACTTGTGGGAAACATCATGTGAAATTATGATCTTTTTTTCCATTAGGTTTTACCTTTAGAGAAACCTTATGGATGTAAAATTTGATAGAGGCTTCTGTTCCCACTGCTATTGCATAAAAGTCAAGATACAAACTAATGCTGGCAAAGTTGGTAATGACTAAATAGTTCGGATACACACACTCACCATGAGGTCTGCAACCCCAGGGAAGCAGATTAGGCAAACAAACTGTAAAAACAATCACTAGATAAGGAAAAATTTCAGTGGGTAAGACCATGGATTGTTATCGAATTGACATGGGTTAGACTTCTAGTTCTGACATTATTGGCTATGTGATCTTGAGAATTTAACCTGCAAACTTCTGTTTCTTCACCTACATTATGGGAATAATAGTAATGCCTGTGTTTTCAGGGTGTTTTTCAGGAATAGATGAGATAATACATGAAACATGCTTAATAAATTCATAATAAATTCTTAGCGAATGTTAGTCATGATTTTTATTCCATTAACTATTGTCATTTATTGTGTAAAATCAATTATTTTATTTACTAAATTGTCTTCATGTATTTATATAAAATGTTTCAAAGTCAGATATGAGGTACATTGGTTTTTAGCTTAAGTACATCCAAAATGTGACAAGTTAAAGATAATTGATACAAAGTATATTAGTGAGATATACACTCTTAGTTTTTAAAACTATTTTTCTTAATGTGATTTCTTTTTAAAAAAAAAATTATTTATTTATTATATAGAGAGAAAGAGCACAAGCATGAGGGGCAGAGGGAGAAGGAGAGAAAATCTCAAGAAGACTCCATGCTGAGCATGGAGCAAACCACGGGGCTCAGTCTCATGACCCTGAGATCAGGACCTGATCTGAAACCAAGAGTCAGATGCTTAACCAACTGTACCATCCAGGCGCCCCCTTTTAATGTGATTTCTATTGATTGGATCTGCCAAGTGGTCCTACCCTGAATGGCAGATAACAATTATAGATGTAATTCGCTCATGTTAGGATGTATGCCTACAAAATGTGCCCATATAAAAATCACCTAACTTTTGATATTTATTTCCTCAGACCAAATAAGGATTTGAAACACCCTTTACATCCTCGCACTTAGCAATGAATAAGACAATGACATATCCTTCATAATGTTCTCTGAAAACAACTGGCCATACAAGAGATGGGAATTAGAGTGGTAAAGTTAGAACATAGGTTCAATAATCAGACAGATTAAAGTATGGTGTTTAATCAATCACTTATTAGCCGTATGATTTTGGGCAAGCTACTTATCAACTTCAGTTCTAAAATGGGTTATTAATAGTATGTATTTCAGAAGATGGTGTAAGTATTAAATGAGCAAATGCATGTAAATCATTCAATACAATCTCGCTTTCTGTGGGTGCTCAATAAATGTTAATTATTATTTTCATAGTTTTACTGATTTCATTGATTTCTTGGCTGGGTGACTGCAGTAATTTTCATTATTGCTTAAAATAGGATTCTGATGGACTCATCAGTTAAGCTTTCCATGAACTTCACTGTGTACCACTTATAACTGATGCCCCACATAGAGCTGGCTACAAGGGTAGGAAGAAGGTATGAAGATTTTGCACCAATTAAATAATTGGGAAAAATACTTGAGAAGCCTGATTTGATAAGAAAAGTTGGAAACATCACTTTCAATAACTGGATGAAATAATTAACCGTCTGTTATGATTATTAGTTGAATTTGAGGATTTCAATTGTATACCACAGGCAACTGAAAAAAAGTACCCCATTTCTTTATAGAGCATTAATTCTTGATTTTATTTTTTAGTATTGTGTTATAATAGTTTTGTGGCTATTAATGGACTTCATTTACAAATTTTTCTAAAGGGAAGAAGAACTCTTATGTTTTTCTTTAAAGATCAATTAAATCCCTAATGAATTCCTTCGCAAATCTATTCATAATTTTGAATTGTCAGTTTTGTTGAGAAAGAATGTTCTTTAACTCTAAGACAATTTACACTATCTTGTTCTTGGATGAATAAAACATTTTCAGGAAAATGTTTCTTAAAACAATATACAGAACATTGTGTTCTAATAAGGCAAGAGTTGTGCTGTGGTGCTGATCGTATGGCGCGAAACCACAGGAGCAGAACTGTCTGTGCTGGATCATAGGCCTTCGGGCTCTCGGAGCTCATGGGAGTGGCATTCATGAACTGAGGCATTGACATAGGTAACTTTTAGGATTCAAGTAAGTGCACCACAGTTGGTGACAACTTGCCACCATTGCAGCTGAACAAGCAGCAGTAATCATGACCACAGTAGCTATGACATTAGCTACAATGTAATGAAGAGACAAACAGAATGTGGTCTTGTCTCTTTAGAGCTACCCTCTCTCTCCCTCTCCTCCTGCCCCTTTCTCTCTCTTTTACTTTCCCTCTTTCCCTACCTGTCATCTATCAATCATCTAAGGTCTATCCAACTATTTACTCAGTTATTTATGGGACAGACTCAAGACAAAAACTGGTACTGTCAAACTTGAAATATATATATTTTAGTATGACTCCTTTTCCTTCCTTTTTACAATGTCCAAACATAGTCATATTTTGTGGAAGCTAAAACACTGAATATGTGTTTTTCTTCCAGGAAAATGTGGGAAACAATATTAAAATTATACCCAGAATTTTATTTTATAAAATATGTTCTACCAATACAGGAATACTTGCATATTGCAAAATTAAGCCTTTATTCAAAAGGAGGGTGTAAATTTATTATCAGATACTTTCTACTTATTTAAAGAGCTCTGGCTACTCTTGTCATTCCTCATGTTTTGTGGCACTGGAATCTTTGTCTACTTACTGGATGGAGCTTTCGATGCGGGTAATAGTGAGGAAAGCAGCAAGATTTGCTGTGTAAGATGAGATGACAATCAATGCGAATAGCCACCAAGCCCCCATCATCATTCGAGTGGCCAGAGTCGTGTATGGGACCTCTCCACCTGTGGAAAGAAGCAAATAGAATAAAAGAACATCAACAAGCACTTATTGAGAATCTGAGGTCATACACAATCAATACCAAATTAACTTTTAAGTACTGAAAAAAATCTTTTGACTTAACAACATCAGCATGGATTTCTGTATTTTGGTTGTGTTCATTACTTCATATTTAATTCCCTTTTATGATGCTATGTAAGACCCAGCCAAAAAGAACCAAGATAAATATTTAGTGTAACTTGTTTCAGTGATACGTCTTCTACCTTCTCATTCAACCCTAGAGTTAATTACCCTCTTATTATAACCACAGATAGTTCGTTTATTTCCAAATGCTTCATTATTCAGTAGTTAGGTGCTATTAATACTATTATGCCTACATTTAATATAACTTCTCAGATTTCTACTTCAGTAAATAATATTGAAAATTATTTTTGGTTAATTTCCCTAGAATCATAGCTTACTTTTATATATATGTATAAATATTTATATATAACATATAATATATATAATCACTTTATATATATATCACATCTTCTTTATTCATCTATTGATGGACACTTGGGTTGCTTCTATGTCATTGCTATTATAAATAATGCTGCAATGAACATAGGGGTACATATATCTTTTTAAAATTAATTTTAAAAAAATTCCAATATAGTTAACGTACAGTGTTACTTTAGCTTCGGATGTATGATATAGTGATTCGACAATTCTATACATTGCTCAGTGCTCATCATGATAAGTATACTGTTAATCCCCTTCACCTATTTCACCCATTTCCCACCCACCTCCCCTCTGGTAACCATCAGTTTGTTCTGTATAGTTAAGAGTTTATTTCTTGGTTTGTCTCTCTCTCTCATTTTTTTTTCTTTTGCTTGTTTCTTTTGTTTCTTAAATTCTACATATGAGTGAAATCATATGGTATCTGTCTTTCTCTGACTGACTTATTTCACTTAGCGTTATACTCTCTAGCTACATCCATGTTGTTGCAAATGGCAAGACTTCATTCTTTTTTATGTCTGAGTAACATTCCACTGTGTGTGTGTGTGTGTGTGTGTGTGTGTGTGTGTGTGTGTATGCCACATTTTCTTTACCCATTCATCATCATAATGGACACTTGGGTATACCAATTTACATTTCCACTAATGGTTCACAAAAGTTCTCTTTCTCCACATCCTTACCAAAATGTTATTTCTTATCTTTTCGATACTAGCCATTCTGACTCGTATGAGATGATATCTCAATGAGGTTTTGAATTAAATTCCCCTGATGATCAGTGATGTTGAGCATATTTTCGTGTGTCTTTTGGTAATCTGAATGTCTCCTCTGCAAAATTGTCTATTCAGGTCCTCTGCCCATTTTTTTAATTGGCTTTTTGGTTTTTTTTGGTGTTGAGTTGTATAAAGTTACATGAAGTCTTTAACCTTGATTAGAGTTGTTATCACCCACATGGAAGGATATTTGTTGAATTTTATTTATCCATGGCATAAAATCTGCAACTTGGGTAATTCAAATATCCTTGTAGAACCCCCCCCCCCCAAAATTATTTGATACCTGCACTTAGAAATCAAATGTTAAAAGTAATAGGACTGTTGACTTCCAATTCTGGTAATTCAAAACAATTCTCTCACAGCAGCCAGACAAATTAAACATATAATTCATTTCAGATCTAAAGAAGCAATAAAAAATTAGAAGATCAAGGTCCTAGAGAGGAAGATAATCCAGAAATATGACCTGGTATCTAGAACTGCTTTTCCCTGAGATATAAACACCAATTTAATGAGAGGAAGCTAAGAGACTGAGAAGCTGAATAGTGCTTTTGAAAGCCTTCAAAGCTTTAACAATTAGGGCTGGGTCTTGCCAAATGTAGGGAGGTGGGACAGAGAAAACCAGAAAATCCTCATTTGCTTGGATACCAATAATTAAAATTGTATTAATCCATGGGTCAAAGAAAAATCACTGGAGGAAAAAATATTTTAAAGTTGATGGTAATAAAAATATTCCATACCAAAATTCCTTAAGTTTTTTTTTTTAAAAAGATTTTATTTATTTATTTGACAGAGAAAGACAGCCAGCAAGAGAGGGAACACAAGCAGGGGGAGTGGGAGAGGAAGAAGCAGGCTCTTAGCGGAGGAGCCTGATGTGGGGCTTGATCCCAGAATGCCAGGATCACGCCCTGAGCCGAAGGCAGACACTTAACGACTGCACCACCCGGGCGCCCCTAAATTCCTTAAGCTTTAATAGCTAATGCGATGTAGCTAAATTTGTGTTTAGAAGAAATGAAATGACATGTTCAAAATATTGAAAGAAAATTGCTGCCAACGCAAAATTCTATATACAGTGAAGCTGTCCTTCAGAAATGGGGGAATAAAGACTTTCCCGAATAAAGACTTTTCCAGAAACAAAAGCCAAGGGAGTTTATTACCAACAGATCTACTTTACAAGAAATGTTAAAAGGAGTTTTTCTAGTGGAGGTGAAAGAACACAAATTCTCAATATAAAACCTTAAATGTATATTGTAAATCTCATATGTAATGGTAAATGTGTAGTCATAGTCAGATTCTGTAATATGATAACAGTGGTATGTAATTCAATTACAACTCTAATTTAAAGGTTAAAAAAACTAACATAGTAAAAGTAATCTACAATAATGTACAATAATAATACCAAAAACTACAATAATCTGTCATTATTTACACAATATTTAAAAAATGTAATTGTAACAGAAATAACCTAAAGTGTGAGGGGGAAAGGAAGTAAAAATGTAAAGCTTACAAATTCTATTGAAGTTGTTATCAGTTTAAAATAGTGTGTTATAAGCTTAAGAGGCCTCCTGGTAACCGCAAAGAAAAATCCTGTAATAATGACACACACACAAAAAACATGATAAAGAAGTGAAAGCATAGTGATACCAAAAGACATCAAAACACACAAAAAGACAGCAGGATAAGAAATAAGGGAAAACAGATCTATAAAAAATTCAGAAAACAGTGAGCAAAATGTAAATAGTAAGTTCTTACCTATCAACAATTTCTTTAAATGTAAACAGATTAAATTTTCCAATTAAAAGACATAAAATAGATGAATGGATAAAAAAATCAAGATTCAACAATATGCTGTCTAAAAAAGACTGACTTTAGTATTAAAGGCACTTATAATGAAACTGAAGGAAAAAAGAATCTTTCAAGCAACTTTGATAACAAAAATAACAAAAAGCAGGGGCAGCAATACTTATTTCAGACAAAATAGACTTTAAACTAAAAATGATAAAAAGAGACAAAGAAGGACATTATGTAATGATAAGGGGGTCAACACATCAAGAAAATATAACAATTACAAATATTTATGTGCCCAACATTAGAACATTTAAATATATAAAGCAGAAACTAACAGAGTTAAAGAGAAATAAACAGTAATACAGTAATAGGTGGGGACTTCAGTATCTCTCTCTTAACAATGAATAGATCATTCAGACAGAGAATCAATAAGGAAACAGTGAACTTGAAAAACACTGTAGACTAAATGGACCTAACAGAGATAAACCAAACATTTTATCCAAAACAGCAGCTATACATTCTTCTCAAGGGCACACGAAACATTTTCTACAATAGAGCATATTTTAGAACAGAAAACCAGTCTTAGAAAATTTAGAAGATTAAAATTACACCAAGTACATTCTATGACTACAATGGCATGAAACTAGAAATTAATAACAAGAGGAAACTTGGGAAGTCAAGAACACATGGAAGTTAAGCAACACTCTCTCGAACAACCAACGAATTACAGAAGATATTAAAGGAGGAATAAAAAAGGTTTCTTGACACAAATGAAAAGTGGAAATACAATATACCAGAGCTTGTGGAACACAGCAAAAGCAGTTTTAAGAGGCAGGTTTATAGCCATAAACACTTGCATTAAGAAGCAAGAGGGATCCCAAATAAACAACTTAACTCTATGCCATAAGAAACTAGAAAGAGAAGAAGAAACTGAGCCCAAAATTAGTAGAAGAAAGAAAAGAATAAATATTAGAGCATAAAATAAATTAAATATAGAACAGAAAAACAATGGAAAAGATTAACCAAACTAAACATTGATTCTTTCAAAAGATAAACTGAATTCACAAACCCTTAACTACTATAAACAAGGGAAAAAAAGAAAGAACCCAAATCAATATAATTATAAATAAAAAGGAGACATTACAACTGATACCAGAGAAATTCACAGGATCATAAGAAGCTACTATGAATAATTATTCACCAACAAACTGGACAATGTAGAAGAAATGGAAAAATTCTTAGAAATGTGTATAACTTTCCAAGACTGAATCAGGAAGAAACAGAATATCTGAATACACCATTTACTAATAAGGAGGTTGGGTCATTTATAAAATATCTCCCAACAAAGTAGAACTGAGGACCAGATTGCTTCACTGGTGAATTTTACCAAACATTTAAAGAATTAACACCAATCTTCAAACTCTTCCAAACAACAGAAGAGGAGGGAATCCTCTCAAACTTCTCTTAGGAGGCCAGCGTTATCTTGCACCAAAATCAGGAAAGGGCACTACTGGAAAGGAAAACCATAGGCCAATATCCCTGATGAATACAGATGCAAAAATTCTCAATAAAATCGTAGCAAACCAAATACAGCAGCACATTAGAAAGAATCATTCACAAAGAAAAGTGGATTTTATCCCTGGAATGTAAGGATGGTTCAACATATGCAAATCAACAAATGTGATACAAGACATTAATAGAATGAAAAACAATAATCATATAATTATCTCAATAGATGCAGAAATGCATTTGATAAAATTCAACATCTATTCATGATAAAAATTCAACACATTAGGCACAGAAGGAACATATCTCAACATAATAAAGGCCACATATGATAAGTCTACAGCTAACATCATACTGAATGGTGAAAGGTTGAAGGCTTTTTCTCTGAAATTGGGAACAAGATAAAGGTGCCCACTCTCATTA
Source organism: Ursus arctos (assembly GCF_023065955.2). NCBI lineage: Eukaryota > Metazoa > Chordata > Mammalia > Carnivora > Ursidae > Ursus > Ursus arctos. The sequence continues at coordinate 73,728,492 of NW_026623111.1, read as the reverse complement.
CTCCTAGTCAACATAATAGTAGAAGTCCCAGCTAGAACAATCAGGCAAGTCAAAGAAATAAAAGGTATCAAAACTGGAAAGGAAGAAAAAAAACTGTCTCTATTTGCAGATGACATGATTTTATGTATAGAAAATCCTAAAGATTCAACCAAAAACTATTAGAGCTAATCAATGACTTCATTAAGTTGCAGGACACAAAATTAAAATATGGAAATCAGTAGTATTTCTATACATTAACAACAAATTTCCTAAAAAAGAAATAAATCAATTTCATTTACAATAGCCTCAAAAAGAGTAAAATATTTAGGAGTAAATTTAATTAAAAAGGTGAAAGATCTCTACTCTGAAAACTATTAAGACTTTGATGAAAGAAATCAAAGATGGAAAGAAATGGAAAGGTATCCCATGTTCATGGATTAGAATTAACATTGTTAAAATGTCAGTATTACGAAGAGCCATCTATAGATTCAATGCAATTCCTAGCAAAAATTCCAATGGCACTTTTTAAAGAAGTAGAAAAAACATGTTTAAAATGTATGTGGAACCACAAAAGACCCCAAATAGCCAAAGCAATCCTGAGAAAGAAGAACAAAGCAGGAGGCATCACTCTTCCTGATTTCAAGCTATACTATGAAGCCACAGTTATCAAAACGGTGTGGTAGTGGCATAAAAACAGACAAATAGACCAATGAACAGAATTGAGAGCCCAGAAATAAACCTATGCATGTACAGTTAACCAATATCTGACAAGGGAGCAAAAACACTCAATGGAAAAAAACATATTCTTTTCAATAAGTGGTGCTAGAATAATTGGATATTCACGTGTAAAAGAATGAAATAGGACTATATCTTACAACACTCACAAAAAGTAACTTGAAATGGGCTAAAGACTTAAATGTAATACCTGAAACCATGAGTTCCTAGAAAAAAACTTAGAAATAGAGCTCCTTGACATGGGTCTTGTTAATTTTTAGATATGACACCTAAAGCACAAGCAACAAAGTCAAAGATAAACCAGTGGGACTACATCAAGCTAAAAAAGCTTCTACACAGCAAAATCAACCATCAATAAAGTGAAACCTACAAAATGGAAAAAAATATTTGCAAACCAAACATCTGATAAGGGTTCTTGTAAAAATATATAAAGAAATCATACAACTTGATAGCAAAAAAAAAAAAAAAATAACCCAATTAATAACTAGGCAAAGGACCTAAATAGACATTTTTCCAAAGATGTATGAAAGGCCATTAGGTACATGAAAAGATGCTCAACACCACTAGTCATTAGGGAAATGCAAATGAAAACAGCATTGAGATAATTACCTCATGCCTGTTAGAATGGTCATCATCAAAAAGATAAGAGATAACAAATACTGGTGAGGATGTGGAGGAAAGGAACCCTCCTGCACTGTTGAGGGAATTGTAAATTGGTACAGCTGCTATGGAAAACAGTATGGAGGTTCCTCAATTTAATTAAAAATAAAATTATCATAAGATCCAGCAATACCATTTCAGGGAATATATCCAAAGGAAATGAAAACTATTAACTTGAAAAGATATCTGCACCCTTATGTTCACAGCAGTGTTACATACAATAGCCAAGACACGGAAAAAATGTAAGTGTCCTCTAATGGATGGATGGAAGTTGTGATACATATATACAAAATACATACAATGGAATATTATTTATCCATTAAAAAATGAGGGAATCCTACCATTTGTGAGAACATGGGTGGAACCTGAAGGCATTATGCTAAGCGAAATAAGTGAGATAAAGAAAGACAAATACTATATGATCTCTCTCGTATGTGGAATTTGAAAAAAAAACACAAACCCCCATATAAAAATACACCAGACTTGTGGTGATCAGAGGCACAGGGTGGTGGGAGGGGAAATTGGAAGAAGTTGGTCAAACGTACAAACTTCCAGTTATAAGATATGTAAGTACTAGAAATATACAACATAATAACTACAGCAATTTTGTATGATTATACAAAAAAAGTTGAGAGTTCATCTTAAAAGATCGCATCACAAGAATGTTCTTTTTCTTGTATCTATATGAGAAGATGGATGTTAGTTAAACATATTGTGATAATCATTTCACAATATGTGTAAATCAATCCATCATGCTTAAACTTATACAGTGATGTGTATCAATTATTTTTCAATAAAACTAAAAAAAATGATCATTGGAATTCACTACATCAGCACTATAAAGTAAAGAAATCTTATAATCATTTTGGTGGATGCAGAAAAGGCACAGGTAAAATTTAACATCAGTTTAAAAAAAAGAAAAACACCTTAGAAATAATCCAGCAAACTAGAAATAATTGTTCTTAGTTTCACAAACCTGTAGGAAACCAGGAAACCTGTAGCAAACATCATTCTTATTAATAAAATAAATATATATATTTGTAAAGATTTTATTTATTAGAGATAGAGAGAAAGCCAGAGAAAGCACAAGCAGAGGGAACAGCAGAGGCAGAGGGAGAAACAGCTGAGAAGGGAGCCTGATGAGGAACTCAATCCCAGAACCCTGGGATCATGACCCAAGCCGAAGGCAGATGCTTAACGGACTGAGACACCCAGGTGCCCCCAAATAAATATATTTTAGAGATTATTTTAAAAGCTACAAGTTGTTACCAATTGTATTCAGTTGACGGTACACAGTATATGGGAACAGCCAAACAACAACAATAAAAAAAAAGAAAAAATACTTAAGAATTGGAAAAAAATGAAATAGAAGTTATGGATTGGAGCTAGTATGAATATGTATGTAGAAAAGAGAATATAGAGTAAATTACTAAAATTAATGTTAGTTATCAGTTTGCTATGGTACAGACTTCATATTCAAAAATCAATCAGATATGTATGCCAGCAGCAAAACCTTAAAACATGGAATTAAAAATATATACCAACTGCAACAGCATTGAAAATATCAAATACTTAGGAATAAAGATGTAAAAGACCTCTACATGAAAATCTATAAACTTTCTTGACTGAAATAATATTAAATAAATGGATGGATATATGATGTTTATTGATCCAAAGACTCAATATTATGAAGATATAAAGTCTTTTCAAATTGATCTATAGATTCACTGAATTGCCAATCCAAAATCCCCAGGTTCTTTTTGTGAGAGAGACAGAAAGAGAGAGAGAATAAAATGCTGAATGTAAAATTTATATGAAATTGTGAAAGGATAAAAATAGCCAAGACAATGTTCAAGAAGAAGAAAAAGCTGACTGTAGTCAGCGGCAGTCAGCTGGTCTAGCTGACTATAGCTGTATACAGTAATTAAGACAGCGTGGTATTTATACAAGGATAGACCATATCAATGAAAATTACCCATGTGTACACAGACACTTGATTTACACCCAGCTGGCATGGCAATATATAGAGAAAGGGAGGCCTTTTCAGTAAGTACTACTAGGTCAATTTGGATACACATGTAAAAAATAGTAAAATTTGTCTCCTAATTTACAACATACACAGAAATCAATACCAAATGGCTTATATATAAATACATAAAATATAAATAGTAAAACTTCTAGAAAATAATATAAGAGAATGTATCTAACATATCCACAAGATCAGGTAGCAAAAGATTTCTTTTTTTTAATAATATTTTTTTATTATGTTAGTCACCATACAGTACATCCCTAGTTTTTGATGTAAAGTTCCATGATTCATTACTTGCGTATAACATCCAGTGCACCATGCAGTATGTGCCCTCCTTACTACCCATCACCAGCCTATCCCATTCCCCTGACCCCCTCCCAGCAAAAGATTTCTTGAACAGAGTACAAAAGATTGATAGATTTGACTACAGTAATACTTTGTAGTTCAAAAGACACCACTAAGAGAGTGAAGATAAGTCACGGTAGAAGATATTTGCTTATCTGCTATAAATAGAATAAAATAACTTATAACTTCTATAAATCAGTAAGAATAAAACAGACAGTAATTAGAAAAATGGGCAAGAGTCTTCACAAAAGAAGACAAATGGCAATAAAGGTGACAATGTGGCAACCTCAGTTAGTAGGGATATGCAAACTAAAAGAAAAGTGGACTACTACTACAGAACCACCAGAATGATTAAAGTAAAGAAACAGACAATATCAACTGTGGGCAAGGATGTGGAGTTACCAGAGTACTGTTGTTAGGATTGTAAACTGATTCAATCATTTTGATAAACAGTTCGCCAGCATCTCTGAAAACTACTATATGCTTTTCTTAAGACTCAGCAATTCCACTCCTTAGGTATATACCCCAAAGACGAATACGCGTACCAAGAGACAAGCACAGAAAAGGTTCATAGCAACATTATCCATAATGGCCTCGAACTGGAACAGCCTAGACACTCTTTGAGAGTCGAATGCATAAAGAAATTACGTTATAGTCATACAATGGAATATTGTACAGAAATAAAGACAAAAGATTTCATTTAAATATAGCACCACAGATGGATTTCACAAACTAAATGTCGAGTAAAAAACACACAAAAGAACTGCATACTGTATGGTAACTGTACAAAAAGAGGCAGCGTGAATGGGAGGGCTGGTAATCCTGTACGTGGGTACCTTTGGGGGTAAGCAATTAACGGTTGAGACAGGGCAATGGGGGCTGTGTAATTGCTAATGTTCTATCTTTTTCTAGGTAGTAATTACACAGGTGTTCCATTGTTGGGTGTAATACATTGAGTTGCACATTTAAAGTTTGTGCACTTTTACGTATGTAAATAATATTTCACAATTACATAAAATTAAAGAAATGAAGAAAGTAAGGGGAGAGAAATAAAGATCACTTTTTCCCTTTCTTTTTTTTCTCTCTGTCTCCACAATTTGAAAAAAAAAAAAAGTATTTTCCTATATTCAAAATGCCAGAGGAGACAATCAGCTGGAAGACAAAAAAATTAGTAAATCAAAAACACATCCCCACATGGCTAAAGTATGGCCGAATTTAGACTGGCAAATCCCGACAGTTCAGGATGCGCAAAAGTCTGACTTTCGGGTGGGGTATTTTGATTTTTATAACTCTCCCAATATCACTCTGTAGAAGCATATGGAATTTGTATTTTCCAGAGTGACCCCTCTGCTACAGGGAGAAATCTTAACACAGATTTGAATGTTGATGTGACTGGTTTGCCACATCAAAAAGTGTATCAACCTTGCTACTGTATATATTATCGTGCTTACGAAAGTTGTTAAAGAGATAAAACAATGTTTTTCCCTCAGGCAAGATTGTAAAACTTGATAATTTCACCTGACTCAGGCAAAATTTTGTTGCTCTAAGTCTTTTCTGTATGAATATATATGTATGCATCTTTGTGTGTACCTGAAAATAGGGAAGCGCTAGCATTTAAGACTCTCCAATCTGGTTGTTTGGTATCAGGTTCTCAGGTTTTAAAACTCACAGAGTGTTTGTTATACACTCTTGGACTGTGGAACTCTTTTACGACATATGATTAAGAAAAAATAAAAGAAAATTATTACTTTTCCTTATAAACGTTCTTTTTTCAAGAATTGGATGCTTACTGGAATGAGGTTACTAGCAAAATGGCTAAAAACTCTTAGAGCTAAAAACTCTTACAGGAAATTTCCAATATTATGGGTGACTGAATATGTTCAAGTAAACTGGTAAACTGGAGTGTCAATAAATATTAAAATGTTTCACACTTACACAATCACAGTTTAGAAAATATAAAGAAGGATATTGTTTACCATAGCCATCGCCAGGGCAATCCCATTTAAGGACGGAGAGAATGTACAATCTCCTAAATGCTTAAGGTATTTATGTCATATTTATATATTACTCAATTCCTTGGAACTCATTCATAAGTAGTCAAATTGACAGACTGGCTGTGACTAGATCTGAAAGTGCTTTAATATTTCTTCCTTTGGTAGAGGGAGTAGGAGTAATAAGAAGGGGCTTATGAGACAGAGGTAATATTTGCCGTTGGCCACAGCATAGTAGGTCCACTGTTTGAACCCACTTGGCAGGTAGGGAAGATTTCTACAATGTGCATGTTGACTATTGTTACAACACTTAGCTTTAGGTGGTAAAGAGGGATGATGTAAAATCATATTGTGCTATGGTGTGGAAGTTGTGCCATTTAAAATTATCTTTTGCTATTTTCTTATCATGGCAAGAACAAAGCCTCAGCTCAGGAATAATAAGCGTCCTTGAAATTTTGTATCTATTTTTATAAAGGTAAGGCAAATCTTTAACTCCCTTTGACAGTCAACATAAATTAATTAGAATTTAATAATGTTTCAGTTGCATTATACTTACATTTTCTATTTAATGCAAATGGCACTGCTTTTATATCAGCAAACATAGCCTTTATTAACAAAACTTTGACCCTCTAGAATGCCAGTTTCAAATACTCCACTCTCCTATGTCATCATCTATCTTTTTTTTTTTTAAGTTTTTATTTTAATCACCGGGTACTCATCATCATCTATAGTGAGCTTCCTTCTTCCATCAAGCCTATAGACCCACCAAACAAATGCTGCTATGAACTTAGGGTGCATATATCTTTTTCAATTAGAGTTTTCATTTTTTTCAAACAGATACCCACTAATGAAATTCCTGGATTACATGGTAGTTCTATTTTTAATTTTCTGAGGGACCTCCTTACTGTTTCCCAGAGTGGCTGCACCAGTTTGCATTCGCACCAACAATGCACGAGGGTTCCCTTTCCTCCACATACATGTCAGCATTTGTTCTTTCTTTCTTTTTGAGAATAGCCATTCTGACAGTTATGAGATGATATCTTATTGTGGTTTTGATTTGTATTAAGACTTTCATGTGCCTGTTGGCCATTCTACATATCCTCTTTGGAAAAATGTCTCTTCAGAAACTCTGTTCCTTTTTTAACCAGATTGTTTGTTGTATGGGTTCTTTATGTATCTTGGATATTAACCCCTAATTGGATATATGATTTGCAAATACCTTCTTCAGTTCAGTAGATTATCTTTTTATTTTGTTGATGGTTTCCTTTATTGTGCAGAAGCTTTTTAGTTTGATGTAGTTTCATTTGCTTATTTTTACTTTCATTTCCCTGACTTTTGGAATCAGAACCAAATCAAAGCAAAACAAACCAAACCAAACCCACAAAACGTTGCTAAGACTGATAAGGGACTTACTGCCTGTTTCTTCTAGGAGTTTTATAGTTTTAGGTCTTATATTCAAGTCTTAATCCATTTTGAGTTAATTTTTGTATATGATGTAAGATAGTGGTCCAATTTATTCTTTTGTATGTAGCTGTTAAGTTTCCCTGACACGATTTATGGAAGAGACTGTCCTTTTCCCATTGTATATTCTTGCCTCCTTTGTTGTAAAATAATTGAACAAATATGTGTGGGTTTATTTCTAAGTTAAAGATTGTGGTTCCAGCTAACTGCTCTGAAGCCTTCAAATAATACAAAGGGTAGAGGAGAAATTGAAGGCAATGAAAACTCAACTCAGAAATAAGATAAAATTTGGACGTCTTGATGGAAGCTTTGAAGGAGTCTCTTAAATTATATAGTTCCAGGGCAGATATGACTGAGGACAAGACTAGGGCTTGACTATAAGGATAGCACAATTCAATCTTCAATTAAATCTTCTGCCTTATAAACCGTCTCATGGTTATTAAAGGGCATTGATGGGAAATCTGAGTTTTAAAATCCCTCTGAACCTCCTTGGTATTAGAAACAATCTCTCACTGCCTTGCTCTGCATAAATGATTCTCAATGACTGGCCCTGGGGAATCACAGTTCTCTCCTAGACTCACCTACCTCACCCTTTGTTGCCTCCAGATGCAAGTTAGATGCCAGAAACTGTCAGAGAAGTATAAAGCCCACTTATAAAAGTTTTATACCATACAGGATGGGGTATAAGTATCAATTAGGGCAAATATGTTACCTTGGATGGTAATGATTAGATATTTAAGATATTGACTTGATACTTGAGGGTGGTGGTAGTAATTTGTTAGATTGGTTAGTTGAAGGATAGACCAATAATTAATGGATTCTTGAGGTAACCTATACACAACTTCTCTGGTATTTTATAGATATTCAGGGAGGTGGGAATGTTGGAATGGATTTGTTCTGAACAAACTGTTCATCTCCATGACTTCCTGGGAAAGGGACAATCCCTTCACAAAACGTTAAGAAATGCATGGTCGGGAGGCATTATAGCACAAGCATCTCTGAAGAGTTCTGGTATGCTGCTATTCATAGGCAATGCATAGCAATGTAATGGTACATAAAACCTTTGTAAAGCAATGTAATATATGGTAGTATAAACCTCTAAATTTCCAAAAATAGAGTACTTAAGTTAGCGATAATGCATCTGACTGGGAAAATATTATTTAGCCAGTGAAAATGTAATAAATAGGATACAAACTTATCAATGCGGCATGACTATTAGTATAAAAAATTAAATTTTTTATATCAAGTTGAATGTGGTATCCCAGGTTGGCAGAAGCTAAGTGGAGATGTTTAACTATCAGAGACAAGGTAATATTACTATAATACAACATGGCTGTTTATGAATGGTAATTGGAGTGTACTGTCTGTCCTTCGGCAATAGCTTACCACAGGGTTCCTAAATATGAAATAGATAGGAAGCCTACCAAGATGTTTCTTGATATGTATAGGAAAAAAAGATCCTAGATCTGAGGGCAGAAATGTAGCCTCAGTTGCTGAATGGGAATTTGGAGCCTCTTAGTTCAGTTCCTAGAACTCCTCCAGTTTATGGTTCAGAAACCCAATATTAAAGAAGAGGGCAGGTTAGCATTTGTTGATATGTTCTTTTGGAGGTTTTTCTTAAGTAATTTTTAAAAAAGATTTTGTTTATTTATTTGACAGAGAGAGAGAGAGAGAGAGAGGAGAGAGCACAAGCAGGGGGAGCAGCAGGCAGAGGGAGAGAGAGAAGCAGGCTCCCTGCTGAGCAGGGAGCCCTATGTGGGCTCAATCCCAGGACTCTGGGATCATGACCTGAGCCGAAGGCAGACGCTTAACCAACCGAGCCACCCAGGCGCCCCTTAAGAAATTTTTAATACTAATTGTCAGACCACATTTATAATATTGTATTCTATTTTTTTCACATTTATAAATATTTTGATTTTATTTTACTTTTTAAAGCTTTTATTTTAATTCTAGTTAAACAGAGTTATATTAGTTTCAGGTGTGCAATAGAGTGATTCAACAATTCCATACATTACCTTGTGCTCATCACAAGTACACTCCTTAATCCCCTATACTACGGTATTCTGTTTATTACATTTTCACTGGCTGAACAGTATTTTCCCAGTCAGATATACTACAGCTTATTTCAGTATCATATTTTTAGAAATTTAGAGGTTTTATGCTACCATATATTACATTGCTATAAACATCTTTTTTGATACAATCCATGAAGAGAAGCTATTTGGTGAAAGAAATGAAAATTTTTTTTTTTATTAATAATGATTTTTTATTATATTATGTTAGTCACCATACAGTACATCCCCGGTTTTCGATGTAAGGCTCGATGATTCATTAGTTGTGTATAACACCCAGTGCACCATGCAATATGTGCCCTCCTTACTACCCATCACCGGTCTATCAGATTCCCCCACCCCCCTCCCCTCTGTAGCCCCCAGTTTGTTTCTCATAGTCCATAGTCTCTCATGTTTCATTCCCCCTTCTGATTACCCCCCCTTTCTTTATCCCTTTCTTCCCCTACTGATCATTCTAGTTCTTATGTTCCATAGATGAGAGAAATCATATGATAGTTGTCTTTCTCTGCTTGACTTATTTCACTAAGCATTATCTCCTCCAGTGCCGTCCATGTTGTAGCAAATGTTGAGAACTCATTCTTTCTGATTGCTGAGTAATATTCCATTGTATATATGGACCACAACTTCTTAATCCAGTCATCTGTTGAAGGGCATCTCGGCTCCTTCTACGATTTAGCTATTGTGGACATTGCTGCTATGAACATTGGGGTGCATATGGCCCTTCTCTTCACTACGTCTGTATCTTTGGGGTAAACACCCAGTAGTGCAATGGCTGGATCATAGGGTAGCTCAATTTTTAACTTTTTAAGGGACCTCCACACGGTTTTCCAGAGTGGCTGTACCAACTTGCATTCCCACCAACAATGTAGGAGGGATCCCCTTTCTCCACATCCTCTCCAACAATTGTTGTTTCTTGCCTTGTCTATTTTTGCCATTCTAACTGGCGTAAGGTGGTATCTCAGTGTGGTTTTGATTTGAATTTCCTTGATGGCTAATGATTTTGAACATTTTTTCATGTGTCTGTTAGCCATTTGTATGTCTTCATTGGAAAAGTGTCTGTTCATATCTTCTGCCCATTTTTTGATTTGTTTATTTGTTTCTCGTGTATTGAGTTTGAGAAGTTCTTTGTAGATCTTGGATACCAGTCCTTTATCTGTAGTGTCATTTGCAAATATATTCTCCCATTCCGTGGGCTGCCTCTTAGTTTTTCTGACTGTTTCCTTGGATGTGCAGAAACTTTTAATCTTGATGAAGTCCCATAAATTCATTTTATCTTTTGTTTCTCTTGCCTTTGGGGATGTGTCATGAAAAAGGTTGCTTTGGCCGATGTCGTAGAGGTTGCTGCCTATGTTCTCCTCTAGAATTTTGATGGATTCCTGTCTCACATCGAGGTCTTTCATCCATTTGGAGTTTATTTTTGTGTATGGTGTGAGATAGTGGTCAAGTTTCATTCTTTTGCATGTAGCTGTCCAATTTTCCCAGCACCATTTATTGAAGAGACTGTCTTTTTCCCACCGGATGTTTTTTCCTGCTTTATCAAATATTAGTTGCCCAAAGAGCTGAGGGTCCATTTCTGGGCTCTCTATTCTGTTCCATTGGTCTATGTGTCTGTTTTTGTGCCAGTACCATGCTGTCTTTGTGATCACAGCTTTGTAGTACAGCTCGAAATCCGGCATTGTGATGCCCCCAGCTTTGTTTTTCCTTTTCAACAGTTCCTTGGAGATTCGGGGTCTTTTCTGGTTCCATACAAATTTAAGGACTATTTGTTCCAGTTCTTTGAAAAACGTTCTCGGTATTTTGATCGGGATAGCATTGAAAGTGTAGATTGCTCTGGGTAGCATGGACATTTTAACTATGTTAATTCTTCCAATCCATGAGCATGGAATATCTTTCCATCTTTTTATGTCTTCCTCAATGTCTTTTAAGAGTGATTTATAGTTTCTAGAATAAAGGTCCTTTACGTCTCTGGTTAAGTTAATTCCAAGGTAACGTATGGTTTTTGGTGCTATTGTAAATGGGATGGATTCCCTGATTTCTCTTTCTTCGTTCTCGTTATTCGTGTACAGAAATGCAACTGATTTCTGAGCATTGATTTTGTATCCCGCCACGTTACTGAATTGCTCTATAACTTCTAATAGTTTGGGAGTGGCTTCTTTTGGGTTTTCCATATAGAGTATCATGTCGTCTGCGAAGAGAGACATTTTGACTTCTTCTTTGCCGATTTGAATACCTTTGATCCCTTTTTGTTCTCTGATTGCTGTTGCAAGGACTTCTAGTACTATGTTGAATAATAGTGGCGAGAGTGGGCATCCTTGTCGTGTTCCTGATCTTAAGGGAAAGGCTTCCAGCTTTTCCCCATTCAGAATAATATTTGCAGTAGGTTTTTCATAGATGGCTTTTATGAGATTGAGAAATGTACCTTCTATTCCTACACTCTGAAGGGTTTTAATCAGGAAAGGATGCTGTATTTTGTCAAATGCTTTTTCGGCATCAATTGAGAGGATCATATGGTTCTTGAGTCTTTTCTTGTTGATATGATGTATCACGCTGATTGATTTGCGAATATTGAACCACGCTTGCATCCCAGGTATGAATCCCACTTGATCGTGGTGGATAATCCTTTTAATGAACTGTTGGATTCTATTAGCAAGTATCTTGTTGAGGATTTTGGCGTCCATATTCATTAGGGAAATCGGTCTGTAATTCTCCTTTTTGAGGGGGTCTTTGCCTGGTTTGGGGATCAAGGTAATATTGGCCTCATAGAATGAGTTTGGTAGCTTTCCTTCTGTTTCTATTTTTTGAAATAGCTTTAGGAGAATAGGTATTATTTCTTCTTTGAATGTTTGGTAGAATTCCCCAGGAAAACCGTCCGGGCCTGGAGTTTTGTTATTTGGAAGGTTGTTTATCACTGACTCAATTTCTTCATAATTAATTGGCCTGTTTAAGAAATCAATTTCTTCCTTTTTCAATCTTGGTAGTTTATAGGTTTCCAGGAAGGATTCCATCTCTTCCAGATTGCTTAGTTTATTGGCATATAGCTGGTGATAAAAATTTCTAATAATCCTTCCAATTTCAATGGTGTTCGTCGTGACCTCTCCTTTTTCATTCATAATTTTAATAATCTGGGTCCTTTCTCTTTTCTTTTGGATAAGTCTTGCCAGTGGTCTGTCAATTTTATTGATTCTCTCCAAGAACCAGCTTCTAGTCCTGTTGATCTGCTCTACTGTACTTCTGGTTTCTGCTTGATTGATTTCAGCTTTAATTTTGGTCAACTGCTTCCTTGTGCGTGGATTAGGCCTGTCCCTCTGTTGCTGTTCCAGCTTCTTGAGGTGAGAATATAAAAACTGCATTTTAGATTTTTCTATTCTTTTGAGTGAGGCTTGGATGGCTATGTATTTCCCCCTTAGGACTGCCTTTGCAGTATCCCATAGGTTTTGGACTGTTGTATTTTCATTCTCATTGGTCTCCATAAATTGTTTAATTTGATTTTTGATTTCCTGGTTTATCGAGTCATTCCTGAGCAGGATGGTTCTTAGTCTCCAAGTGTTTGAGTTTCTTCCAAATTTTTCCTTGTGGTTGAGTTCCAATTTCAGAGCGTTGTGGTCTGAGAATATGCAGGGGATAATTTCAATCTTTTGGTATCGGCTGAGACCTGTTTTGTGTCCCAGAACATGGTCTATTCTTGAAAATGTTCCATGGGCATTAGAATAGAATGAGTATTCTTTGGTTCTGGGGTGTAGTGTTCTATATATATCTAAGAGGTCCAACTCGTCGAGTATGGCATTCAAAGCCTTTGATTCTTTGCTTAGTTTTTGCCAGGGTGTTCTGTCTATTTCTGAGAGTGGAGTGTTGAGGTCCCCTACTATTAATGTATTTTTATCTATATGTCTCTTTATTCTGGTTAAGAGTTGGCTTGTGTATCTTGCTGCTCCCCTGTTGGGGGCATATATATTTATAATTGTCATATCCACTTGTTGAATACTTCCTTTAAGAATAATATAGTGCCCTTCTGCATCTCTAACTATAGTCTGTAGTTTGAAATCCAATTTATCTGATATGAGAATTGCTACCCCAGCTTTCTTTTGAGGTCCATTTGCGTGAAAGATGGTACTCCATCCCCTTACTCTCAGTCTGAATGCATCTTTGGGTTCGAAATGAGTCTCTTGTAGACAGCAAATGGATGGGTCATTTCTTTTTATCCAATCTGCAACCCTGTGGCGTTTGAAACCAGAATTTAAACCATTAATGTTAAGGCTGAGTACTGAGAGATATGCTTTTAATTCTGCCATGTTGTCAGTAAAGTCTTTGTTTGTATTGGCTGTGACTTTCTGTTTTGTATCACTCTTGGGGCCTTTTTACTCTTATAGAACCCCCCGTAATACCTCCTGTAGGGCTGGTTTCATGGTTACGAAATTGGCTAGTGACTGTCGATTCTGAAATGTCTTTATTTCTCCATCAATTCTGAATGACAGCCTTGCTGGATAAAGGATCCTTGGCTGCATGTTTTTCTCTGAAAGAGCTTTAAAAATGCTCCCCCAACCCTTTCTCTCATTCCAGGTCTGTGTAGACAGGTCTGATGTAATTCTGATGCCTTTGCCTTGGTACGTGAGAAATTTCTTTGCCCTGGCCGCTTTCAATACTGTTTCCTTGGATCTCATATTTGCGAATTGCACTATGACGTGACGTGGTGTAGGTCTGTCATGGTTGAGCTTGGGAGGGGTCCTCTCTGCCTCTTGGACACGAATTTTTGTTTCCCTTGCTAGATTAGGGAAGTTTTCAGCTACAATTTGTTCAAATATCTCTTCTAGACCTCTGTTTTTCTCCACCCCCTCGGGGATGCCGATGATTCTAACATTGGATCGTTTCGTTGAGTCAGTAATCTCCCGTAGCCAACATTCGTGGGCGTGGATTTTTTTAAGACCATCTTCTATTTTTATTTTTTCCTCTATTAACCCATCCTCCAATTCACTAACCCTTTCCTCCGCTTCCGTGACCCTGGCCGTCAGAGCCTCTAGTTTTGCCTGCATTTGGCTCATAGAATTTTTAATTTCTGTCAAATTCGCTCTCATTTCCGCCCTTAGGGATTCTATATTCTCAGTAATATTTTCCTGAATACTTTTCTCAAGTCTACTCATTATCTTGACCATTGTTACTCTGAATTCCATTTCTGATAATTTGGTTACATCCATATCCGTTACTTCTGTGGCAGAGGCCACTGACTCACTGTCTTTTCTTTGCTGGGGGGGGCTTCTCCTTCTCGTCATTCTGATGAAGAGAGGTTGCGGGGTTTCCAGAGCCCAAAATTATTGACTGGGTCCCAGGCCGTGCCCCTTGTTTTATAGGGATCTTAGAGATGTGGGCTTCTTCTTTAAAGATTTTATTTATTTACTTATCTGAGAGAGGGAGACAGACAGTCAGCAAGAACGAAACAGAAGCAGGGGAGTGAGAGAGGAAGAAGCAGGCTCCCAGCGGAGGAGCCCGATGAGGGACTCCTTTCCGGAACGCCGGGATCACGCCCTAAGCCGGAGACAGGCGCTCAATGACTGTGCCACCCAGGCACCTCCGGTTGTGGGCTTCTTGATTTTTCAGCCTGCCTTCTGTGTTCTGGGGGAGGGGCCTGCCGCGCCGATACTCAGGCAACCCTGTTTGGGTAGAGTCTCCGTGTCCCCTGCGAGGGAGGATGGGGATGGGCACTCTCTGAGCCGGTATTTCCAGGCTTTTGTTCTCTGGCGGCTTTCCCTGGCGGCCGGCTATGCGGGTCAGAGCAGCAGAGGCTGCATTGTCGCAGAACAGAGGGATTGCGGCCCGTTCTCCACTGATGTTCTGGCCACTTTAACTCTGTTACTGTTGGTGCTGCTCAACCCTGCAGCGTCCCGGGATGTGCGCACCAACTCGGCGACCCTGCCCTCACTTCCAGGGCCAGCGCGTCTCTGTCCTTTGTGTTTCTAATGCCGCCAGCCACCGGCCGCCCTGTCTCTGTCCTTTGTGTTTCTAATGCCGCCAGCCACCTGCCACCCCGCGCGCTCCCGGGTCTCCCGGTCTCAGTCTATGCCCGGTGAGCACACATCGATTCCGGAGTTTCGTGAGAAGCCTGGTGGCGCGCGCACCCGGTTCAGGGTCTCAGTCTGCTGTTTCGCGGGTGCCGACCGCGAGTCCGCCCGCTCCCCCGTGCAGGTGGCCCGCCAGCCGCCAGCCGCCCCGCGCGCACTCCGGGAGTTCCCGGTCTCAGTCTGGATCCCGTGAGCACACCGGGATTCCGGTGTTCCGGGAGATGCCTGGTGGCGCGCGCGTTCACGGCTCACCGGTCTCAGTCCGCTCTCTCGCGGGTGCCCTCTGTGAGTCCGCCCGCTCCCCCATGCAGGTGGCTGCCGCTTCCCGGCGCCCAAACGTGGCGGCTCCCTCCCCCTTCCGTTTATCTTCCGATATCCGTGCACGGTTTACAGCTCCCCTCTTGGTACCTCAATACTCAGCGCTGGAGATGTTCATTTGTAGAGATCCAGATGCATCATCCTGCATCTCAGGCTGATTCCGTGGTTATTTAGGCTGGTCTGGTACCTATCCAGCTCGACTCAGGGGACCGGCTGAAAAAGGGGTCCCCTACTCCTCCGCCATCTTAACTCCTCTCAAGAAATGAAATTTTTTATGTCTTATACAAGTGTTAAGCATTTTCAAATATTTTACAATATTATTGAACAAATAGAGACAGGTAATGTTACTTCTCTTTTGTTAACTTATGTCTTTCTGAAGTGCTGACATTTCAGTTGAATGACAAAATATTGTTCTGGGCTACCTGATAAGTTTGTTTGCAGATAAGCAAAAGTAGGGTAGGAGGCATTAGATGATATAATCAAAATGGCAACTTCCTATGCATAAGAAGACTTCTCTAACTTAATATTTACATTTTCATAGTAATTATAATACATGTAAAGCTGCTTATAAATAATAGTTCCTTCTTTCCAACTCTTTAACATTATTCATTACAGCTCTGTTTTGAGGAGTTATCAGTTGAATAATAAATCTTGTCATATTTCACTTTTTCTTAATTAATGACAGTCCTTTACACAATCAAATGCCACCTATACATGATGCCCTGAAATAAGAATGTTCTTCTGATCAAATAAATACAAGATCGTTACCACTACAAAGCAGATATAGGATGTCATCATTACCCAAAATGTTCCTTTGCGCTTCTTTCTGGTCAATCTTTATCCCTGGTGGTTGGCACCAGGCAACGCAAATCTGCTTTCTGTCATTGTAAAATATTTTTCTTTTTCTATATAAGGTTCTTTTTAATTTCATATAAATGGAATGTAGTCTTTTGGGTCTGGCTTCATTTTACTTAGCACAAATGTTTGAAATTCATTCATGTTGTTCCATGTGTTAGTGGCTTATCCCTTGTTAGTGCTGAAAAGCATTCCATTGCATGTACCACAATTTGCTTATTCATTCCCCAGTAACTAGACATTTGTATTGTTTCCAGTTTTTGGCTATTATAAATACATCTTCTATGAACATTTGCAAAAAGAAAATGTTATTTCAACATTAGAACTTCCTGCAGAAGAAAATAATCTTTGTAATTCTTGAAATTTCAGGATTAACAGAAGTAGGTGAGTTTTCCTGAACTCAGTAACATGGAATATATCTAATGAATACACCTGAAAAATGTTAAACTAAAAATTAAGTATAATCCAATTAAATAACTGATAGCTATACCACACAACTTATATATGCTGATTTTAACTTAAATTCCATGTATCCACTGCTGTAACTCAGTAGAACAAAATTGAGTTACATTACACACAAGTAACACTTGGCAGCTTCTTTTCACAATGTTTTTGTCATTTCAGCCCATACAAAATTCCCACTGTTTCTAATGAGCTAAAGAAATAAAAACAGCTAATTGAAAGCCAATTTTCCTCTCTGATCTTACAAAATTAAAACATTTGAGATTTTAGTAATTTGATCGGAAAAGGGATTTCAGTTTCCCAGTTTGTAAGGTGGACTACAAAGTAGTTTTACACAGGTTGTACACCAAGTATTGTCAAGGATCTTGAGGTTAAGCGCTACAGTGAAAGGTAGGCTCCCCTAAGTGCAACATTAAGAACGTATGGATGAACAACACATATAGTCTTTACCATGATTCCCCACCACAAACTGGCTTACTTTCATCTCCACAAGGATTTGGCAGTGATGATATTTAGAAACGCTTGTCGTAAATCCTTTCTCTAGATTTTATTTAATCAAGGCTTTTTTCCCCCCATCCTGTGCTAATTGCTTTTATTCAATTCTACTGGAAACATCATCATAGGATGAGTGAATTGAACTAAATCTACTGAAAATGACTTGTTATACATGAACTTTATTGGGTCAGACAAATCTTTTAGAATACTAATTAGCAAATTCTTTTTTTTATGGAATAGCTAATCCATCCTGAACTAAGAAATGTACCTTTTGAAATTGACTGGCTAGTTGAAAGGCTTTATAGTGTATATGGTGATTTGCTGAGATTTCCACTAATCCATAGATATGCATTTTATGGTATTAATGGTTACTTTGTAGCTTTAGCACAAAGCAAAATGGGTCAGTGGGCCACATATATTCTCTGAATTTTTATTTGTAACAAAAAATGCATTTGCTTACTTCTTTTTCTGTTTCCTTTCCCAGTATCTATCAAAAGGACCCTTATAAATTTTAATGATAAAAATAAGATTTTGCATCTAAAGAACATTGGTATCACAATCAAATTTCAAAACTATGGTGGAATGTATCTCAAGCCCTCATTGACACCCAGAATATTTCCCAACACTTATATGGTTTTCACAGTTATGATTTTGCCAAAACCACATACATTAAAGAGGTGCCCCTAGAAATATCTTCAGCCTCTGTATTCATGCTATAATTTTATCTATTCCATTATACTATTTTAGAGGCCTTGTTAAAAAAATAAGTAAAAAAAAAAAGGAGAAACCAAACAGTTTCATCCTTTCTTGAGAGGTTTGTCTTTAGCTCTGTTAGTAAATGTCTTGCTTTGTAAAACTCAAGAGCATAAATCCAAGATTTTGGTAAAATATTTAAGTGTACAGTACATGGAATTTTTCTATCTAATATTACACAATTAAAATATTTGAGATTTTAGTAATTCAATTTGCAAACTGAGAAAGATACTCAAACAAAGCCTCTAAAGTCTTCAGACAGTTTTCGAGTAGTTTGGTTCAGAGATGAACTGAGATTTTTGAAGTCACTTTATGTCACCCCTTTGTTTTCTCTATCTGCTTTATTTGTCTTCATGTTCTTTTAGTTTATTTTTTATTTACTAAATTATTTGATTCATACTTTAGGTGCTTTGTTTCTATTTTTAATACATCGATATATATCAATTGCTTATCTGTTCACCAAAAAAGAACTAAAAAGGAACAGTATATGATTTGAGCAATAAATATATTGTGATTCTTAAAAAATATCCAAATATCATTTTCTGGAGGCCCCCAAATTGTTCTTTTTTCTTTCTGTACTATTTTTCTTCCTACCTGCTGCTTTTACCACAGACTTGGAACAAAATGAGGACTGGGAAAGGTGCTCAATGAGGAAATGTTGTCTGGATGACTAGTCATTTGTCAAACAGCATGAAGCAAGACTGCCATTGAGTCAGGCCTGGCACTCCATAGTGATGTATTAGTTTGTAATGTTTTAAAATAATTATAGCAAGGCCTAAGCCACCATATAAAACCACTATATAAATTCTAGTGCCATTATCAACCCCATTTTTCAGAGATCCAATCAATCAGTGGTTCTGAGCAAAATTGCATCCATTTTACCAATCCCAGAAGCATCAAAGTTCAAAGGGTAAGAAGCAGTTGTCAACAGGAATCAAAAGTGAAGTGGATCTTGAAGTGAAACTTTCCATTACCTCTGGAATTTCTGAGACTAATTCCTGAACTAGGGCTTATGTATCAATGCACCACTCTTTTTACAAGATCAGAAAATGACGATACATATTCAATCAGTTTTAATGATGATACAAGAGCCAAGGGTAAGTCTAACGTATTTTTAAATCTCCAAAATGCCATTCTAACTAGTAACCTGTTAACTACCATTGAAGATTAGTTTCAAGTCTCTATTTATTTATTGAGTATACAGTAGGATTTATAATATGACAGAGAAGGGATCATTTACATTGTGAATTTGGGTTTTCAAAAACAATATCAGCCTTCTCAATTTTGAACCTTTTCTTTTTCCTGTTTTCCAGAACTCTTATGTTTAAGTTCGTAGGATGATATCTTAAAAAGCAGAGGGAAAAAATAGATTCCTTTCTGGTTTCTATCAGTATATTCTTTTGAATATTAGGTTGGAAAATGGCTAAAGGAATGAGATTTTGGTGTGCTGTTGCTACAAGAAATTTAATGACATAAAATATAGACATTTTATTCAGTATATGGGCTTTATATATTCAGATAGAGTTCAGTAAGTAATACAGACAGACCTGTAATTGAAGGATGTAAAATAATTCGTATCCTAGCGATTACCACAATACTGCTGAGCGAATAAGAAAATATATATGAACCACAGCTCATGGGTTTCTGTGTGTGAATGCAAATATGTAAAACTGAATGCACTTTAGATTTCTACATAAAGCTTAATAATTTTACTTAAGGAATATCTCCTCTTCCTCCTCTTCTTCTCTTCCTTTAATACACCACTGGGTGTGGTTTGTAGATTCTCTCAGGAATTTCCAAAGGCATGTTCAATCTACAGCCTCAGTAGTCACCGAGTCAAAGATTTGGGTGGGGTGAATGAGTAATGGAAAAGTCAGGAAACAGGTTCGAATTGCTGGGCTGAAGTGGTAAATCCAAATCATGGATGTAATGAAGCAGGAAGTGAGGTAAGGGAGGAGACGGATCAGGGTGAAATTGCAAAACAAAACAAAACAAAACGAAACACAAAAAACCTATTAAACTCAAGCCAAAATCAGGAAGTAAGAGATTCAAAGCAAAGGTCAGGAAAAAAAATAATCAAAGCTTCTATATGTCAAGTGTTTACTAATGTCCTAGGCATTGTGTTAAATGTTTCTTAAGTATTTTCTTAATTTTTACCGTAGTCTTATGAGTTTCCTCAGCCAAGGTCAAGATCTGAGAGTAGGGACAGATGATTTTTTGCTCACAGGTAAGGGAAAAGGCTGAGCGGGCAGTGACACGTGTCAGAGAATCTAGGAAGCCTCACGGTGTCTCCTCCTCCAAGTACATTTCTTCCATTAAGGCTTCTGGTTTGTTACTGCCACTTCATTTTCTCCCTCTGTTGTCCTCAGTGATAAGGACAAACAGGATTATTATAGGCTGACAGGCCAAAAATTTAGGATAGATCCATGTAAACAAAACTAAAATAAACAGAATAATAGTTTAGATTTCTATAAAACTGAGAAAAAATCCTCATTATTTTGAATTGGAAATAATTTACTAAGAACAAGATACTTTCTTAGATGGCTGTAAGAAACAATTAACGTAAAACATAACCATTATAATTAATTGGTGATCTTGGGAGTTGTAACATATCAAGAAGATAGGAGGAAGGTGATATTTCAAAAATAAGTGTTTTTAATGATGAATAAATAATAAAGAAAATAGGTAGGTGAAGATCATTTTTTTTTTCATATTGTACTGGGAAGTGGGCTGTGATTCTCTATACCTTAACTTCATTCTTGGGATAATTCAAGTGGCATAGACATCATTTCTCTATTTTAATAATGACATATAAACTTTTTATTTAATCATTAAAAATTATAAGCCCAAACTATTGGACTTGTAAATAGCTTTTATATATATATATATATATATATATATATTTAAATTAATTTGACAAGTAACTTTGTAACCAGTAACCTTAGACATAATAGGTTATTTGCAGGGGGATAAAACTTCCACCGTATAAGTTTTACACGCAAACAAAATGATGAGTTACTTTTTTGTTTCTCTTTTCCCTGGAGACATTCATTCACCTTGATCTTCTGCATAGGCCTACTGAAAATAGAAATAAAATGTATTTTTTGTTTCTTCCAAGTTTTACAGACTTAGAAATTTCTTCTATGCCCATATGGCAATACACAAGAGACTCCTGCAATTGTTTGAGAATGCAGGCTGCTATTCAAAAAACAGACATGGTAGGCAGTTTTTATGTGAAGATATTATCCAAGGAATTGTTATTAATATTAACTGTAGTCATATGACTAAGTTCTTGTGCAATCTTCTGCAACTTTCCTTTTTATTTCTTTTACTGTGCTGCTCATGGTACAAACCTATTCTAACTCTACTATATAATGAACTTTTTAGTAGATTCTTTAGAAAATATTTGACACTTGAAGACAAACAATGAAATCCAAACTAATCATTGGATGATAGTCATCTTTGTGGCTTTAATACAACTCTTTGTTGTTGTTGTTTTTAAAGATTTTATTTATTTATTTGAGAGAGAAACAGTGAGTGAGCGAGCCAGTGTGAGCAAATGAGCTCAGGCAGAGGGAGCTGCAGAGGGAGAGGGAGAAGCAGACTCCCGCCGAGCAGGGAGCCCTACCCGTGCATGCGGGGGCTCCATCCCAGGACCCTGAGATCATGACCTGAGCTGAAGGCAGATGCTTAACCAACTGAGTCACCCAAGCACCCCTTAATAAAACTCTTTATAACAACTTTTAGAGTCTTCCTCTGCCTAATAATCTTTGGTGGCTCTGGAAGTAATAACTTGAAGATTATTTGATGCTTTGTGTGTGTGTGTGTGTGTGTGTGTGTGTGTGTGTGTGTGTGTGGTGTTTTGCAAATGAAATTTAAAAGAAATTGTAATGATTGGATGAGTTACTTCAGGTAAATTTGATCAGCTGCTTTTTTCTTTCATCCTCTCTTCTCTTTATGGAGCTGTAGGATTTGGATTCCGACCCCCACCCCCTGCTTCTCATTATCATTTTGAACATGACCCTCCTTTATAATTAGGTATATAAAAGTTTTGCTGCTGTATTTTAACTTATTGGAATAGCCCCACTGCATTACATGGTATAATTTTATACCTCTATAAACACCAGTAATATACATTTAAATGGGTGAACTAACTTTCAGACTGCTTTTTGTCTGTGTTCTTAACATTAAGTTATCAATTACAGACTCTGAACTTTTGTGTCCAAATGATTTATTTAACATTTTTTCAGTGTTTTAATTGCCTCTGCTTGAATATGTTTAAGTGTCTTCTAAGTATCTAGTGCAATGCAGTGATGTAAAGCTGAATTTTACTTTACATTAAGTTACTATTTTTTTAATAAATCATTTAAAATTCTATTGAAATGTATATACTGTATATTATTGAAAATGTGCAAATATGGAATATGGTACAATGTTTAGTTGAGAGTGTCAAAAGTCTTAGAAGTGTGCATATACATATCATTTAACTCAGAAGCTTAAGAAAATAGTCAAGGATGTGTACAAATACTGAACCACTAGAATGACTTTTTACAATTTTATAAGGAAGCAATAATAAGAAATTTAGGAAAACAAATTATATATGTACACACACATATAATATAGACTCTTATATAGATAGTAAATGAAGCTATATAAGAATACCTAAAAAAAGAAATGGTTTTCAGAATATACTGATAATTTAATTTTAAAAACATCACATGCAGTATGAAACCACTGTTTTACATCTATATATTAATATATTTCTGTATACTGACATTCAGTATACTCAGTAGTAAATCCTGTATATTTCTAATTCATTCTCTCTTTTCTATTTTTACTGGCATTTTGTTGTTGAGCTGGTGGCAGCTAATGGTCTTCAGGCTAACATGTCAGCTGGTCAACTTCAAAAGTCTCATAATCTCTATGCCATCCTTCATACTGTCTCTAAATAGCACAGATCATATAGATATTTGGATGAAATGCTGTTGTTAAATTTATAATCTAACACAACTCTTTCATTGTGATTAACAGGTACACTCTACCAGGTCCTTTGGCAATAAAACTCTAACTTTAATCAGCATGAATAAAGTATTAAATTTGGGAGAAGAAATGACAATGCATAAACTGATTAATAGAAAGTACATCATTTTTAAACCTGAAAAGAAAAATATAACCCTGAGAATTGTTTCAAGCTTAAATTTCCACATTTTTCTGTGTTAAGGGGAAGTTTTCCAGCTAAAGCATCTTTGATTAGCAATAACACGCCAAATTGAAGATCAAAAGTACCAGATCAAAGCACTTAAAGATCAGCCTGGGAGAGTCCATGAAAGCTTCATCTCTGTCTTCAAACCTCTCAGACCTGCTGTAGGATTCCTACCATCACTGTTTTTGTTTTGTTTTTGTTTTTGTAGCTGAATCAACAATAAATTAAAAAGAAGAAAAAAACAAGTATTATAAAATGCCGCATTGTTGGAGATGCTTATCTTATGAAAAGATAGTTTAAAAGTTGGAGGTAGTAGCATTTTTCCCCCTTATAACTTATCTGTAAGATACAGCACAG
This sequence comes from Ursus arctos, assembly GCF_023065955.2. Classification (NCBI taxonomy): domain Eukaryota; kingdom Metazoa; phylum Chordata; class Mammalia; order Carnivora; family Ursidae; genus Ursus; species Ursus arctos. The sequence continues at coordinate 73,704,727 of NW_026623111.1, read as the reverse complement.
CCACTGTGACTTTCAGAGTGATTATCAAAATATCTGCACCGAAGCAAAAGAAAGGCAGAAAAGGTCTTTAATAAAATTTAAAGATTTTTTCTATGAAACTTATTTCATTAATAGCAGATGTTGCAATTTAAAAATTAAGTCTATATTTTTAAAAAGGAGAATGATAACTTTATTCTACTTGGCTTTTCTCATTCTTCACTTCCTTTGAATTCTCTGATTTCAAATATTTTTAATTATATCCCCCAAAGACTTGTAAAACAAATTAGACCCAGAAAATCCATATCTAATAAACACTGTATTTGCTGGTTTATTTTAAAATCATTTAAAAGAATAGAGTTGCATTTTACAATGTCATAAAGGAAAAGAAAAAATAAAAATCTGCAATTTTAAATGAAAATACTTATTTTGTAAGACTATTTAGCTACTACTTAAAAGCAAAGAGAAAAATTAAACAACATACCTTATTGATTCTCATTTTTGAAAACCATATACGTTGGGTTACTTTCTGACACTTTTGCATTACACAACACTTGTTTTCACCTTTATATAAGTTAATGTTGTGAAATATATTAAACTATAGTGACATATCAGAAGGAGGTATTCTAAAGAAGAAATACATATATAACATATATAAAGGAGAAATATATATATAATTATAATATGTGTAACATATATAACATGTATGTAATTTGTTAGTTTATATGTATGTATATGTTAGTTTTATAGTGACATATCAGGAGGAGGTATTCTAAAGGAGAAATATATATAACGTATGTAAAGGAGAAATATATATATAATTATAATATATATACATAACATACAACAAGTATGTAATATGTTTATAAACTGATAACACTTCATCATGATAGTATTTTTTGGTATGTGGAATCCTCTACACCTTGGATATGTACTTAGGTCATTATAATATTCTCAGCTGATAAACTACTGAAATTAAATGATAGCCTCAGATAGTCAGATTTGAGGTTTAAATTGTATTGCACTCAAGTCTTGAAGTGAAACAAGTAAGCCTAGCCAGCTTACGAGTTTGACCTCTGCAATTACTGTTCATTTTCTAAGCTTTCCTGGGTGTAAATGCATGTTAAATTGCCTTTTAGTGCCAGGAATGACTTTTTCTCAGCCAAATTACTCTCTTTTGGTTCATCAGTTAGATATGTATTCTATGTAATTTAGTAACGCAGAAGTTATTCGTTCCAACTTATAAGTGTCCATCCTGGACACTGCACGTGGCCAGCTTCATTATCTTACATTATTATAAAAATGTGTTTGTGCTACTAAAGCAAGTTTTAATGCTTATCTTTTTTAATGAATTATTCAGGTCATCAAATATAATTTCCAACCTGCTTAACCCAATTCAAGTCAGCATTTGTAGAATGTCAATTGGGTCAATACTAGTTCAGAAGAAAAAATTAAAAAATCAATGAACATCAGAGTGAACATTTTAATTTTCACTCTTTAACCTAAACCATGTTCCATATTTGGAGGGTTGAATATTATAGATTCACTTTAAAATATTTAGTTTTCAGAAGTGTCACTATCTATATAACTATCTGCAACAACTATAGGGGGACCTATACAACTATATTGTACTATTTCCTGGTGTTGACATGAGATTTGACCTTGTTTTTCCTATGACTTAGAGATTAAGTATAGCCCCAATGGATGAACTGCACATCATTTTCAAAGGAAGGTTTTCTGAGGGATAATGCTGAGTTTACAGATTTCCAGTGTGGTTGAAGCTAGTGTCTATTTAATCTTATATTCCAGATGGCCTTTTGTGACCAAATGACTGTGAATTTAAAACTCAAGAAATTTTTTAATCAAAGAACTGGACTTGACAAGGAAAACTGAGAGTGAAATGTTATTGATTTATTTTTCTGAGAGAGAAGCAAAAGAATCCAGTGTTATTATGAATGTTAGCAGATTTTAAGATCTTTTTGGAGAAAGGAGAAGTATATATAAATTTCAAGCAAATAAAAGTAATAAAGATCTTCAATTATATTCCTTTACAGGAAGAATTTTCTATACAGAAGGTTACTACTGATGATTTAGGAACAAGGGAATTATTTAATCCTACTCCGAATACAAACTGTTATTAGCAGTTTGGTTTGGTATAGGGAAAAAATTCTCTCTCTCTGTATCTAGATATGGGTATAGATATATATAGACAGATACTTACAGCTATCTCTACATATTAAATATCTATACCTATTTATCTATCTGTAGATAGATATTTATATATAATATAGATATGCAGTCCAAATAAAGGGCTAAAATAATTTATGTAAAATAACATTTATCATTTCCAGAAAGATATAGGAAGTTGATTGAGAAGGAAGAAATAAACTGAGAACGCCATTATTCTTGCTCCTCTCTCTGGCCCTTTTTTACCAAGAGCCCTGGGGAAGATTACTTACAAGAGAGTGGTTTTCTTTAGAAGCTTTCACCACAAATAAAGCTAGGAATAGTATGTGTCTTTTCATATAATGTTGATATGTTGTCTGAAATGGATAACCATAATTACTTGATCTGGAGAATACAAAAGAGTGTGACTGGCTCTTGGAGTTAAGGTTTTTGGAAGAGTCACTGGGTGGATATACGCTGTAAGCAACATATACCTGCCTAAACAGACAAATATTCCTGCACCTATGAAATATAATCATGACTCAGATACAAATCTACAATTTTTTGAAACACTTCTTAGATCCCCAAGTATGCTGGAGGACTTGAAAACACAACGGATAGAGAATAGTTTGACAGTTAATGCCCTCTAAAACAATTATTTTTATTTGTCTAAATGTTTGTCCTGCCACCGCCTCCGCTTTAAAAATTCCTGTGTTTCTTCCTTACTGCAAAGTAGAAGCCAAAAACTACAAAGCCTAATCTCATCTGAGCTCACGGGCCTCTCTTACCTCCCCTCCTACTAAGCTGTCCTATGGCCTCTTGCAGCAGGTCATTGTGATTCTGTACACCTGACCACCTCGGCCCCCAACCAATATCTCTACAGCACATTCCTTCCCATCCTCCAGGTCCTTGTTCCAATCTCAAATGCTTAGAGGCTTACTTAAATGAACCTATTGAAAATTGCAACCTTTCCACATGTATTTCAAATTCCCTTCCCTCTGAGCTACTTTTTCTATAGTATTTGAGTTCTGATATACTGTGTTATTTATTTATTTATTTAGCCTATTGTTTTTTTACCGGTCTCCCTTCACTAGAATATAAACTCCATAAAAGCCTGAATCTCTGTTTTTCTCAGAAAGGTATCTCCAGGAGCTTGAATAGTGCCTGTCACATTGTAGACTTTCAATAATGTTGAATAAATGAGTGATTTATAATTTGAACCCCAAACACTTAAAGTATATAAAACATGTTTTAATCTCAAAAGAAACGTTTCTTTGAATTTATAAAAACTTACATTAAAGTTACTGTGTTGCTTGAAGAAGTGGTATCACAGAGGAATTCAGGCATATATAATAGAGGTCTCATATATTCATTAAGGTATCTAATGGAAAAATGCACTTGTCTAATTGGTCAATCATCTAATGAAGAAATAGTGCAACATGATTTTACCTAGGAATTCTGTTTATTTTCTCAGCAGAATAAACTGGTCTGAAAAAATAACAAAGATGTTTCGATATCTGTTAAGACAATGAATGCATGACAAACTTAACACTTCCTTTGTTCAAGATAGCATTAAATAAAGGAAGTTGATTCCCAATGTTAAATTTGTAGCCAGTGGTGTAGTTAATTAAGAGAAAATGTCAATAGAACTTAACATTGTCACAGGATAATGGTTCCTGCTGCTAGATATATGTCAAGAGAAAGATAAATAAGATGAAGTGATTTATTAAGCAGTGCCACACTCCAGGCAATGCATTTCTAGAGGATTATAGTACTCCTTGGTGGTGATGTAAGGCAGAGGACTGAGGACTAAGTGGGCTTAAGTCTTCGAGTAGTATAACAATAGTACAGAAATGTGGTGCTTGCAGGCAGTCCTGCTGATATAGCAAAATTACTTTATATTTAGAAGGAAAGGAGAGACCATCATGATATTAGAAAGGACCTAAGGTAGAAGAGAAGACTGTCAACAATTCCTCATGAGTTTACAGATAAGTATGTGAGATCATACTATTTCAAAATTTCAAAGCCAAAAATACTAGGATCACCTCTACTTAAAAGACAGAGTTCTCAAAAAATTCTATTTCAGGCAACAAATGATTGTTGCTTTAGGAGCTTAGTAACTTCTCTCAGCAAAACACTGTATTAAAATAATTTCTGGAAAAGCATCCAAAGATATTTTATTCCTTTTCAATAATTTTAATAATATAATTTATTTTTGAATTGTTAATATTGATCAAGTAATATCAAAGACAGTTTTAATTTAGAATCAACCTTGTGAATACTGAAATGGCATATTCTTTAACTCACAAATTTAACTCACAATACTATTACGTGCTTTGATTTTCTCAGATGGAAGTCACAAATTTTACTGGTTACTTAGAAATTGTTTTCATCTTAAAATTAACCTTAAATCTGATGTTATATGTTCCAGTGCTGCAATAATATAAACTAAAGGGAACATATACTTGACTATATTATTTATAATTTTCATATGCATTATATTATATTTCAAAAGAATCTATACGCATTACATATATGTTAATAATGAAACTAGAGTTAAACAATTCTCTTGTTTAAAGGAATTCCATCAATGAATTTAAAATTTTAGCATAATATTTAACATAGGTTATGTTTATTTATAAGAGGCAAGGTTGGTTTTAGTTTTATCAATATACTAAACAATCATAGTTATTGACATTGCAAAAGAATGAAACCAGACCATTACCTTATACCATATACAAAAATTAACTCAAAATGGATTAAAGACTTGCATGGAAGACCTGAATCCATAAAACTCCTGGAAGAAAACATAGTTGGTAAACTTCTTGACATTGCTCTTGGCAGTGATTTTTTGGATTTGAAACCAAAAACAAAGGCAACAAAAACAAAAATAAACAAGTGGGACTACATTGAACTAAAAAGTTTCTGCACAGCAAAGGAAGACAACAACGAAATGAAAAGGCAATGTATTGAGTGGGAGAAAATAGCTGCCAATCATATGTCTGATAAGGGGCTAGTATCCAAAATATATAAAAAACTCATACAACTCAATAGCAAAAAAAGAATCTGATTAAAAATTGGGCAAAGGATCTGAATAGACATTTTTCTGAAGAAGACACATGAAAGATGTTCGATATCACTAGTCATCAGGGAGATGTAAATTAAAACCACAATGAGCTATCGCCTCATACCTATTAGAATAGCTATTACCAAAAAGACAAAAAATAACAAGTGCCGGCAAGGATGTGGAGAAAGGGAACCCTTGAGCACTTTTGGGAGGAATGCAAACCAGTGCAGATGCTCTGGAAAACAGTACGGAGCTTCTTCAAAAAATTAAAAACAGAACTGCCATATGCTCCAGCAATTCCACTTCTGGGTATTTAACCAAAAAAAAAAAAAAAAGAAAAAAAAAGAAAACACTAACCTGGAAAGATATATGTACTCCTATGCTCCTTAGCATTATTTACAATAGCTAAGAGACAAAAGGAAACTGAGTGTCCATTAAGACAGATGAATGAATGAAGAAATATGTTATATACATAGTCATACATGTTATATATGCATATATGTTTTTTCATTCTTTTCCAAGGCTGAATAATATTCCAGTGTATATCATGGACTATTATTCAGTCATGGAGGAAAACAAAATCTTGCCATTTGTGACAAGATGGATAGACCATGAGGGCATATGCTAAGTGAAATAAGTCAGACAGAGAAAGGCAAATACCATATGGTCTCACTTAGATGTGGACTTTAAAAAGCAAAACAAATGAAAAACACTGAGCACACAGATACAGAGGACAAATTGGTGGTTGCCAGGGGCAGTGTGGGCCAAATGGGTGAAAGGAGGAAAAGGTACAAACTTCCAGTTGTAAAATAAATAAGTCACAGGGATGTAACGTACAGCATGGTGACTATTGTCATTAATCCTGCATTACATATTTGAAAGCTGCTGAGAGTAGATCTTAAAAGTTCTCATCATAAAAAATTCTTTAATTATGTGTGCATATTAACTAGATTTATTGTGGTGATCATTTCACAATATATACAAATATCAAATCATTATGTTGTATACTTGATGTTAATGTAATGTATGTCAATTATGCTTCAATAAAATTATTAAATATTCTAAGTTTCAATACTGGCATTGTGAGTGTAATAAACAAAAACTGAAGTATCATCATCATCATCATTTCAATTCTGGAATGGATCCAAACGGTTCTAAACTGCCATCAATGGCAGTTTGTGAGCGTTGATTAGTTTAGGAAAATTAGCCTTCTATATGATGTTCATAGTCAATTCTGCGTTATTTTAGTTACAGATTTCAAGGCGTAATTCCAAAAACAAAACACATATTTACACAGTTCTTATACATTAGTCCTCCTAAAATTATTCAATCTTTTTAAGGACTTAATATACAAAATGGAAGCATCCTGAATCAAAACTTGTAATTCCATTCAATTTAAGTTCATTATTTGTTGTATCTTGGGCCCTGTTATGCTACAGTTGATCACAATACATGTGATGATGATATACTTAAATGGGAAAAAAATGCTTCTAGTTTTTCACATGTAGCTGAATGACAAAGTTATTATGAAATTGTTAGTGTATGGTTTTTACCATAAGCATTTTCATTAGCTAGACTAGTTTTCCTAATATATTTCCTCATGCCTAATTACAATATGCTTCTTTAAAATAATGCTTATTTTCTGTGAGGTAATTATGAGTGTATAAAACATTAAACGATGTGGTTGATTCTATCTCTTGCTGTGGCCTGCAAAAATGTTGAGGTAATTATAATTATAATGGTGAGTGCCTATTTTATGTCATGCATAGAGTTTTAAGTGTTTTATATCCATGAACAATTAATTTTTCAAACACCTGATGAAGTAGGCAATTATTATTCAGGGAACTGAGGCACCTAGAGGTTAAGCAACTTGTCCAATGTCATATAGCTCGTAAATGGTGGATACAGGGTTTAAAACTGAGCTGTATCTCAAGAAAACACAAAGATATGAAAATAATTCTTATATTAGATATTGACACAATAGAATCCTACATCTTAGAGCTGAAAGAAAATTTTTAAAATAATCTAGCACTTTATTTTATAGATCAGAAAGCAAAGATAAAGTGAGTTGATTGGATTCGTTTCTTCCATTGTCAGTAGGTAAAAAATTGGTTCCAAGTCTGTAGTCCTCATTTTGATAGGTCATGACTTTGTATGTATTTGACCTAATTACAACGTGCCAAATAGCAGCATGTCTGTAAACTCCAAGCGCATCAGGACTTGTGCTTTGCTCAACAGGATAATTATGATTCTGTGATGGAGCTCTGTGTTTACGAGTTTGTTTCTCTTGTTCACTGCAAGCTCCATGAAGACAGACACCATGCTGTCCTCCTCACCCTTGTGACTAGATAAATAATTCTTATTTAATAACTAAACAGATGTTTTCTGGAGAATAAAGAATTTGAAATAATAAAGGCAGAAGAAATACTATCAGTACATGCTAAAGTACTAAAGCACATGGATATAAACAGTAAGTGCTAGAAAACAAGTGAAGCAGACAGGACAAACTGCATAGCTGTCCCAAATGGATTGCTAATTTAGAGTTGAAGAGACAGAGCTGTAAATATAAAGAGACTCTATAAATTTTAGTCACAGCCACAAATCAAAGAGCAATTTTATGTGTCCACAGTGTGGAAATATGGGTCATGCATTGGTCTTTTGTTAAATCTTAGTATAAAAATGAACAAGTGTCATCAAGAAATGTAGCTTACAAATAAGGAGCACTATTATATATGATGAGACATGTGATGTGAATTTATACTTTATATTACATACTGTAATTTCTCTGCCTTAAAATTGTGAAAAATTAAAGTAAAGGTTATGCCACATTCAAGGGTATTTAACGAAAGTATCTCAGGACTTTATTAGTCAATAATTTTGTAAACCAGAGATTATACTTGGCTCCAAGTATGCATCTTAGAGCTAGGTTAAATGCTAAGAATCTTAATTTTCAAAACATGCTGATACTGTTTTTAAAAGCTGGGATCAGTCTCCCATGTTTTTTGAAATATAACCATCATTATTAAAGTTCTAAATACATATTCATAGGTAAAGGGGAAAAATGGATTCAGGTCAAACAAAAATTGAATTTCCAAATTTATATTCTAAACGGATGGTCTCTATTACACCTATAGTCTTTTGATCCCAATGGCTTAACTTTGATCAATCTAAGTCACCTTTAGAATAAATTTATCTTTGGTGATGTCTGACCCTATTCTTATTACTTAAGCTGAGGGGTTTTGTAAAATGGTACTGTAAGTACTGAGTACTACTGATGTCAATGCTATTTTAAAGGACCTGTGACACCTCCTTTTTCATCACTTAAATTTAGATTTTAAAACTGTTTTTTTCTTATAGCACTTGGGGAAGAAGAAAAACCAACTCAGAATATCTTAAAATCACCTTTCAGTGTCTTTTTTTTTTTATGGCTTTCAGGAAACTACTCCTTTGTTTCATTAAATACTAAAATAATGCTTTTAATTATAGTATGCATTCTTAAGTAGTTCAAAGTAGTCAAGAAGATGTTTTCACCAGTTTTTGTTTGATAAGCATTTTCTAAGCAGAAATCTGATTTTTGCCTCATATGCCTTGATTACTTTCAACTCTTCAAAAGCCCAGTTTAGCATGAGAAAGGATTTTCTGGCTCAAATCATGAAGAGCTGGTATTAAGTGAAATTCAGGGGCATATTACATACATATAATTCATGGAATCATTGCTTAGGAGCTCATTACAGTTCATTGGAAATGTAAACCAATGGATTCCCATCTTAGCATCACTGCATTGTTTCTATCATACAAATTACTCATTCCCCACACCCATAAGGACAGACTTAGAATAGTCTCTGAGAACGTGAAAGTTCAGCTGTTTTTTTTTTTCCCTTTAGTAGTGAATTCTGGTGATAAAATGAAAGAAATTGAGCACCTTGTCATGTTTTAAATCAGCATGGGGAAATTCTCAAGTGGATGTGACAGTTCTCAGAATGCTTGGCGCTCTCTTTGTTAAGGACTGCCAATCATAATTAGTAACAACAGAGATGTTTTTTTGAACCTAAATAAAAATTACAGAGAGCTTTTTTGAGTTAATATCTGTAAGAACAGAACATAGAAAGAAATTTGTCTCTATAGTCCAGTTAGCCTGTCACTGGGAATTACTCTCATTTTCCCTGTGTTCATTAGGGTCAGTAAACAACAGAGTTAGCCAATATCATTTTTGTTATATTCAAATTGAATGTGAAATATCGGATAACATTACAAAGGGATGCCTTTAGCTACTGCATTACAATGTTTGAATCCTTTGGGGTTTTGCGACTAGGATGTTGATAAATTTCATATATTTGATATCAACACTATCAAAACGGATGTCTTTTTGAGTTATTCTCCTATGCAAAGTTTTAAAGAGATGCTCTCTCATCAACAATCTCTTTAGTTGCTTAATTCGATAGAGAAGAATGTCTGATTCTTCTTTTTGTGGAAATGAGAAAGTTGTGATTCTCTGTAACACTACAATCCATATGCAGTGGAAAGAGCTCTTTATGTTCTTCCAAAAATTGTCCTGGGATCTCAAAGACTATGGTTTGCCTCTCCTGTTAACTCTTGTGCAGCAGCCATCAAGTTATCTTCTACTATTCCTAAAGGCCCCCTTTCTATTCATCACTGGCATCTGCGGAGCTGTTTGATCTTTAAGAAAGCTATCAAAGGAATTTTCCTTCTTTATTCTTTCCAATAATTCTGTCTGCTCTTCTCATTGGAAGTGGTTTTTTTGGTCCCATTTGGCTATGACCCATTTAGATGGTTCCAAGTATGTCTGCACGAACTGTATCTTTCTTATTAATGACCATACTCAAAACATCTAGGTTGGGCATGATAAACAGCATACCCAAGAAATAGTAATTAAACCAGTTAATATAATTATTCTTTGTTTTCCTTTTGTTCTTCCGGTCCGTGGCATATAGTTGTTACTTAAATGCTTGCTGGTAAATAAACATATGTAATAGCTTTAAATATATTTTTTTTACATTGCATATAAATTTGTAATTTATTTCCCATACCAAGCCAAAACTTTTCCCATTATTTGATTCAACATCAGTTACTTATTTTTTTTTGATGTAATGTTCCATGATTCATTATTTGCATATAGCTTTAAATATTTTACATGACTATAAATATTGGTACTTTCTAGAATCAGACAAAAGCATCTGAGGCAAACTGAAATTTCCCTTTGCAAGTAAATAGCAAACAAATTGTATACAACCATACGTGCGAAAAAGTCATGGAGGCCTCCCACCCCCAGGCCCAGATGATATTAAGAGTCCCTGTCCATAAACTAGACATAAGGGATCTTCAAAAATCAAACGCTAGTTGTTTAAGTATGTTGATTGCAGAGAGATGCATGTAGACATGGAAATAAAGGAGGATATAAAATGACAACAAAACTTGCATAAAATTGGTCTCTCATTCATGCATTTAACTATCTAATTCACAAGCTTTAATGTTCCAGCCAAACAGATGTACTACGTTTATCTCTGTAATGGGCCATACTGCTTTTGCACAGTTGGATTCCCTGAGCTATTTTTCCAGAATGCTTTGAAGTTACAGACTTTTTTAAACATCAGAACTAGTAAACAACTGGCATATATTTTACATTTTTCTTTTAGCTGTCCCTAAACTCTTTTTTCAGAAATTTATCCGATAATGCATGAAATGCTTTTTAGCCCTATTCAATCTGGTCTAGTGACTCAATAAAGACTGTAATTCTGAATAACAGCTGTACTTCTTAAAAAGACTATATTTTTATTGAAAATTATCACTATTTTTAACTCCATTGCCTGTGCATGGACACTATCATTGACTGATTCTTTTTTTTCATAGGGTTTAGGAGATTTATCTTAATTTATTTTTAATCAAAATGTAAAGATGCTTTCCATATCTTTTAGAGAATTCACTTTTTCATTATTAGGAAGTGGAAGGATGGCAGCATTTCAAAGATGAAGTAGTTGATCATATGCAATTCAGCATTATCCATCACTAGGAATTTGTATTAATAGACAATCAACCTACAGGCTGTACAATTCATTTAAAGGCCCAGTTGGGATGGAAAAGTGCTTAACATATTTATAACTTTTGATATCTGTGTCATGTTTACACAACTAGAAAATCATGCTAACCATATGGGTAATTTTACTTATATTTTTCTCTTGGATGTGCTCCAAAAATTAATTTGGCTACCTGGAGGCAGAGTTCAGAAAGCATGTCAACATCCTCAAAAATAAAGCTTCGACAAATTGGATACCTTATTTAAAAGTCCCTCATCTTAGCTATTTAATAAAATACACCAGTAGAGACATTCCGAGTAACTTCCTGTTAGGTTTAGTGAGTTTGGATCATTGGGGAACAGATTATAATCTAATAAGCACAATATTGCAATTAACTCCGTGTTTTGCTTAGTTAACTATCACATGTATTTATGCATTTAGCTGATCAGTTTACATTTATCAAACACTTAATATGTACAAGACACTGAACTGTAGGCAAAGGGACTATAGAGATAAGACACTGTTTTATGCTCAAAGGACTCAAATGGAGACAAATGAAGAAAAGGCAATTACATCATAGTTTATAAGTGTTATGATAAATTTATCTTCAAAAGCTTAGAAGATGGTTCCTAATCCCAGCAAATATTTCTTAAAAGAAGGAGATCAAAACAAGAATTAGAGGATGCATAGCAATTTGCCATATGAAAGCGAAGAGTAAGAATAGAGATTAAGCAGTTTAGTAATAAAGGCATTTCAGGAATTGAAAGGAGCAGAAGCAATGGCAGAGAGTCATGACACAGTCTTGTGTTCAAGGGACAAAAGCCATTTGGAGTAAATGAACAATTAAACGTGAAGCATGAGTGGTAAGAGATGAGAATCGAGCCCTGGACTGGAGCCGAATGGTGGAATATTGTTCATGTTCCAAATAACTCAGACTTTTAAACTATGGGCATTGAGGAGCCAAGAAAATATTTAAAGAATAGGAATTATGTGTTTAGCTGTCCCTGGTAGAAATAACTTGAATATATATGCAAGTATGTGGAACATATGTTTGCAGGGGACAAAATTGAAAAAAGACCTGTTAATAAGATTCCTGTAGTTCAGATGAGAAATAAAGTAGGCCTAATCTAAGTAGCAGTGTAGGCTTATCTGTCTAGGTGAGACAAGATTTCCACTTCCAGAAATACTTAGAAGGTAAAATTCAAGGACTTGATTATGGTTAGATATAAGGGATAGAAGGAAGAGGAAATCAAAACTGTTTTCAAAGTTTTTAACCTGTATATCTGAGTGGCTGGCAATGCATCAGTTGGAATAGAGAAGCTACAAAGCTTTAAAGTGGAAAATAAATTCGACGTTTGGCATGTTGGAATTCATGGTGCTTTTGCTACACCCAGAGAGTGGTCTGGTGAGCAGTTTGATATACAAAACTAAAAGAATGGGTGATATAGATTTGGGGGTCAACTGCATATTGGTGGTTATTAAAACCATGTACAGGAAAATTGGGTGGATTGGGAAGAAGATGAAAACAGAGGTTAATTACTTCTAACCATACCAAACTTTATTTTTAACCAGTGCTCCTATCTATCAACATATCCTAGGTATTTCTCCTCATTTATTGACAACTTTGGCACATGGCTCATTTTCTTTCTCTCCAATCTGAGTTGACTGTCATTGCAGATGGTTCATCTAATTCTCTGGGCTCTCAGTTCTTTGATCAGCTTTGAAGTCCTTCACCAACTCTTAACTTCAGGAGTCCATAAATACAAACTTCAAACTCCCTCACACTGATATTTCCACTTTTGTTCTTTGGCCTCATCAAGAACTCTATTCTCTCCCACTACTACTCTATTACTTTCCAGTCTCACTCTTACTGTATTCTCATTATTGGTCTATTTTTTTTATTGCTTCATGTACCCTAAGAGCTACCATTTTAACCATTATCAATAATCTGAAGTCATTTGCCTTGCTATCCTTTTTTCCATTTGTCTAACTATCCACAGCTGAGTCTGATTTGTTCTTATTTTTTATTTATTTGGCAAGTGATTATGTGACCCTTATATAAGTTATTTTATCTAAGAACTTCATAATTTTTAGCCATTTTAGTTCTTATAACAAAGTCATGACATGGGCACAACCAGGATGTTCCCTACCAGAGGAACTCACACCATCATACAAGTTTGTGATCCCCAACCTGGACTATAACATTTTTCTGTTTCATTGACTCTTTTTTTCTCTTTTTGGATTGCTCTTTATGGAGAAATTAACCACCATTCTGTGAGAAAGGCCTACCTATCCCATGAAGAGAGACCATAGAAGAAAACTGAAGCTACAAGCCCTCAGCCAGTATCAGCCACCAAACATGTAAGTGAAATGCACAAGTCTTCAGATGAGTTCATTTTCATACTTTGAGTTGTCTAGTTGAGTCCTCAGACATCACTGGGTAAAAACAAGCCTTCCTCCTATGTCTTGTCTAAACTTCTGACCCACAGAATTGGTAGGCTCTGGAGGAACTGGTTATGCAGCTACAGTCACTGGAATACTACCAATAACAAGTTTATTGCTGAATCCAATAAATATCTTTCAAGTCTTAATTTTACTTGATTTTTTGAAATGTTTAACATAGTCGGCCAAACCCTCCATCTTTAAATATTGTCCTTATTTGGTATGTATGCCACTGCATGCTATACATGGCACTTGGGTCTTTCTCATTACTCCTTGTCAGTTACCACTGAAAGCTCCTCTAACCCATTCCTTCTCTTAGGGCTCTGTCCTAGGCCCTCTCTGGGTCAGTGGTCACAATCAGGAGTATGCAGTTGAGAACTACTCAAATTTAATGGAAGATCAAATAGCAAGTGTGAATAAAAAATAAGATGCTATTGAAATTTGTAAATATTAAGGCAAAAATGTCATGTATCTCCATTGTGACACGTATTTCTCCTCTTCAATACATGTGAGAGATTTATAAGAAACCAACGATCCCCTAAGTATTTTATTATTTCATTCTGCCATTAGGCAGTGGTCTCAAATAAGGAGTTCAATAAGTATTACTCTATTCTAAAATGGTGAGAGTCATAGAATTAACTAGACAACTTTAAAGAGTAGGTCAGATTAAATATCGAGTAACAAAACAAAGACATTCTTTAGAATATCATGAAATTTTAAGTTAAATCGTTGGTAAAGATTAATTAAATATTTAGATGAAAGAGAAGACAAAATTTCTTATCAGAATCTTAAATTAATCAAAGTTTTCTCACTGTCATTGAATATTTTTAATATACTAAATAACGTCTCTGAACAAAGAACCAGTCCCAACATGTCTTACATATGTAAATAATTAAACAGTGTCTGCTCTGGTAGTAAGTTGTTTCATCCTAGTAAGGTTATTTCTCAGAATGTCAGAGAAAGGCAAAAAAAAAAAAAAAAAAAAAAAAATTAGGGGGGAGGAAGGGAAATCTGATCTTGAGTTTCTTGTGAACCTTACCTCTGACATTCATTTTTGGCTTTGTTGATGAAATTGAACCTACATCAAAAGATAATGAACCATTTTTGTGGGAAACCTGCTGTGTTTGAGATCCTCTAGGAAAGAGTAGGAAATGTTCTTTTCTGAGCATTGCTGTGAAGACCCTTTAGAACAGTTATTGATGTCAAATACAGAACATTCTTAACTGATTCATGACATTTGAAACACATTCCTTTTTCAGACTAAAATGTATTTTTTCTCCTTACCTTGCTGTACAAAGGATCCATACACAAACCACATGGAGTTGTAGAGAGTAGTAGAAGTCATTGATCCCATTTGTAATCGTGGGGGATTAAGCCAATTCAGGAGGTAGACCAGAAGACCCACCAGAAGAACAGTGCCAGCGATGCAAGCCCATAGAGAGAGATCAAATGGCGCAAGACAAGCAAACATATCCACTGTCTTTTCAGCCCTTCGAAGTAGTACTCCCACTGAGTAGTCCATATAGCGTGTTGTAAAGTCCACCACATTCTCACGATCTGGGGTGATGGTTAAAGCAGAAATCCCTATGTCGGCTCTCTGAGAAATTGAAGGAGAAAATATTAAATTAACAATGTGAAAAACAATTTGATTTGTGGTGCTTCAGCTTGCCTTAAGGAAAAGAAAACAGATGCCTCAGGCAACATCTTTAGTCTTTTTACATAAACTGAAAAACACAGCAGAGATTTCTTAGAGGCAAACTCTGTGTGAATTTTGCATTTCTCACTGCAAATCTTGCCCTACCAGAGTCAGATAAATTACCTTGTTCATATTATCAGTGCATGTGAAATCAGTGCAGAATATTTTAGACACCGATAACACCTGAAGGAAATTGTCTTTTTTCCTTGGGTCATTTTATCAGAGCCATCATTAACACAGTAGCAAAGGCAAAACTTATTCTAAAGAATTCCTTCTGAGAAAAATGTTCCCAAGATACTTAATTATGTTCTTAACATGTAAATTATTAGGCAGGTAAATTAAAAAAAAAAAAGAACCTTCAACATAGCATTTTACTCTTGGTTTAGATTTCTCTGCATCAGAATATATATATATATATATATATATATATATATATATTTAAAGATTTTATTTATTTATTTGACAGAGAGAGCAAAAGCAGGGGGAGCAGCAGGCAGAGGGAGAGAGTGAAGCAGGCTCCCTCCTGAGCAAGGAGCCTGATGTGGGGCTTGATCCCAGGACACTGGGATCATGACCTGAGCCAAATGCAGATGCTTAACCAACTGAGCCACCTACACACCTCCAGAATTTATATTATTAAGCTCCAAATATAATGAAGTTTGTTAGAACTTTCATATAGCACTATGTTATTATGTCATTTGCCTAAAGTCTCTACCTCAGAAATGTTTTAAAGAAAATTTAAAGATTAAGGAGATCTAATTTTTCTTGGAGTAACAACTCTTTTTTTCAATGTGTATCTCTTTAGATTCTCAGTGATAGCACTCAAAATTACAGTACATGCTATTTTACTTATTTGAAGCACACAGAAGAATTGCAGTGAGATCACGGAACAAATGAATTACATTTCGATTCCATGATATGAGAACACACATTTAAATATCTAAAAGATGTATTAAGTTTGAAACAATGATCCATGGCTATGATTAAAGCTGTGGGAAGCTCCTTCCAGACAAATACAAGCAATAGTAAATTGTTTGTTGAACATTTTTGTTATAATTTTTCTTTCTTTTGCATTGTTTTATGAAGGAGTATAGAAACTGGTTTTATTGCTTTTGGAGACCAAAACAAAGAAACAAACAAGCAAAAACAAAAACACAAAAACATAAAAAGTAACATACCTAATGGAATGCTAAACCAGTTCAAATAAATCTAGTCTCTGAAGTAATAATGGCCTCAAAACTATTCTAAGCTAAATTTAAACTTTATGTGTGTGTGTGTGTGTGTGTGTGTGTGTGTGTGTGTGTATATATATACTTTTATACATATGTATCAGCCCATACATATTTGCTGCTAGGCTCAGTACTAAGTAGTTAAATAAATTTTCTTATTTAATTCTACAATACATCATGAATTATGTGTTTTTCCCTCCATTTCATAGATGAAGAAACTACAAGACTTAAGTAACTCATTCAGTTCTCATAGTTAATAAGCAAAGAAGCCAATATTAAAGCTCGGTTTTTCTTGCTCCAAACCTGTGCTTGTAAACACTTACCCTATTGCAAAAAATCCTTCATTTTTCAAATAACCCATATAGTAGGTGCTTAAGATAACTAGTTTTAGGATAATTTTTACCTTAAAAGTGTCTGAAATTTTGCGGGTTTTTTTTTTTATTACGCTATTTACATTGCAACAAGGCCATATTAGTATAAACACAGTGAGTTTATAATTATTAGCGGAGAGGTATTAAACTTAATAACACTACATGAAAATGAACTTTCAGAGAAATAATTATTATTGCTTTCAAGCTCATGTATTTATTTCCTGTAGCTAGCTATTAGGAATTAGGCCCTTTCAGATTGAAAATCTAACCTGGATCCTCAACTCTCTAGTTCTATCTTTTCTGAGCTTCAGTTTATCCATTTGTGAAATGAATATACCTAAGTTTAGTGTGATTATTGTGAGTTGACTCATTTATCTTAATCCTAATGGTGAATAAATATCTCTCCAAGATTCAGTTAGGCTTTCAGAAGTTACCTTTACTTTCTCAGAACATTATAATACTATGGATCAGTAATTCAGTAATTGATACACTAGTGACCCAAAGCATTTTATGACTCAATTAAAATCAGAAAATTTCACCTAAGAAAGAATTTACTGACAAACTGACTGAATATTTGTAAATGTTCATCACTACTTTGCTGATAAATAATTAGATGTCTAACACTTACATTATTATGAATTGGAATAGTTATACACGGATTCTACTAAAAGATACTTATAAGTATCATAAAGCGAATTTCTATAATGTAAAAAAGATATGTAGGCAATAATGTGCCCTTTCTTTTTGGAAAATGAAATTGATTATACTGCGTGTCCTAAAATATTTATTAAATATAATAATTACTTGTCATTTTTCTATGGAGAACTTCCTAAATTCTGGTCCACTTTTAACACTTGGCTATTCTGTTTTCAAGGAGAAATTCCCAGTCTCCCTGCGGAGGGCATATAAGAATCATTTAATGGCCTTTTCAAACTGCACAAATACATTTATGTACAGACAAAACACAAACACATATGCACACATGTTTCCTATCTCTGAGATTTATATCTTCCTAACGAAGTACCTCACCCTTTTGTTCAGAATCAATAATATAGCAGATCACTGTGCTTGATATGAATATGTGATAGTCCTTACTTTTATGAGAGAAGTTTTACTGGAGCAGAAGAAGGAAAAAAAAAAAAAGCCAAGAACCACTGATTAAGAGACAGAACCCAAAAACTTCTTGAACATTTTCAAAATAACAAAAATGATCAGAAAAAAATCATTCCTACCCGCCCTCCCTGCTTCACTGCCTTTTTTCCTTTCTTCTTTTCTTTCTCTTTTTCTCTTTCTTCCTTTCTTTCTCTTTTTTCTTTTCTTTTCTTTTATTCTCTCTTCTCTTTTTTCCTCTCTTTCTCCTCCCCCTTCTTCGTCCTTTACCTTCTGCCTTCCTTCCTTCCTTCCTTCCTTCTTGTTTATTTATGTCTATGTATGCATACATGTCAATTCACTTGTCCAGTTTCTACTTTTCAAATCTCATGGAACCTTTAATCTTCTCAGTACCCCCTGCCCCAACTCTTGCGGGTGGCCTTCACTGCTATTTTATAGGGAACATAGAAGATATCAGATTAAAATTCAGGCTTATTTCTATCTCTCCACCTATATCCCACACCCAACCTATTCTATTTAACCTCTATTTACAATGGATGAGGTGTCTTCCTTCCTAAAACCAACCTTCCATCAGTAAACTGATCAACAAATCCCCTTTTTCAATTTTTAAACTCCTGTCTTTTATGTGTTAAACATCATCTTTTCAACTGTAAATTTCCTATAAAAAGATTCTGTAACTCCTTTGCATTAAAATAAAAACAAAACGGAAAAGCCTGTCCTCTTCTCCATGACTTCTGAATCTGTTATTACCCTTTATCTCCTCCTTTTTCATAGTCAATTTTCTCTAAAGATTTGTCTCTATTTCCAAACCTCCCAGTAAGTCTGGGAAGATTCTTTTGTACACATATTGTTAAGTACTCTATTACTCAATGGACACAGCACTCCTTAATTTTTGCATTGCTGAGTCAAGCGGACACAACCTAGTGCTCCTCTGTTTAGGTTTCTTGACATTTGACAGTGATGACTACTCTCTCCATCATAAACACTCTTTTCCTTGGATTTCATGACACGATATAAGCTTCTTTTTCAGTTCTTTTTTCAAGCTCATGTTGGCAATCCTCTTGAGTCAGGCCTTACAGACTTTTCTCATTTGAGATCTTCTGCCTAGGCAATCTCATTTATATCCATTACTTCCATTGTCCCCATTCATACATCAGGTTTACAAATTTATATTTCTAGATATAGATCCAAGCTCTGGAGTCTAGACTGATTTATGTAACTAATTTCATCAGATGTCTCAAAAATACCTCAGATTTAACATGGCCAGGACCATATTCATGTGTTTGACTCTAACCAGTCCTCCACCAATATCTCCTGCTTCAATGAATATCTTTTCACATAAGTCTTAAAATCTTGGTGGTCTCATTATCTTTTCCAATCTATGACTCCTATCCTATCTGTCACTGTTGATTCTACCGCCTGGGAATCCTAATATCCATTCACTTCTCTACTATTTCCAGCTCTCACCATTGCTTTTATGGGCTCATTATGAGTCTACCTGAAATATACCATTTTTCTTCTCTTAATATCCCTATTGCAGTCAGAGTAATCTTTCTCTGGAGGGCAAATCTAATCCTGTCCCCTGTCACAATTTAAAGGCTTTCAATGGATTTGCTTTGCTCTTAGGAGAAAAGATTACTCTTTAACATAGCCTATATATCTTCAGGTAGACTATCCTCAACCTACCTCAACATAGACATGCTGGACCATTTTCCTTTCCAGCACTTCTTCCTGATGCATGGTCTTTGTACATGCTTTTCATACTGAATGGATTGGCCTTCCTGAAAGTTCTTCAAGTAAATTCTTGTTCATTTTCATAAATCAGCTCAATTATCACTTCCTCAGGGTAGCTATCCATGACCCCCTTTGATTAGAATAATAATTCTTGTTATTTATACTATCAGAAGCCTGTATCCCTCACTTCTCTAGTAATTGTGACAGTTGTAATTTTACAAATATTTGTGTGATTCTTTGAATAATGTCTGACTTTTCTATGAGACTACAAGCTCCATGAAGGTAAAAATTATGACTTTTTTTTTTTCATTTGACATATTCCTGGTATCTACCACATTTGTCTGGCACAAATTCATGATCAATAAAAATTTGCTTCAAATATGAATAAGTAAAGATGGAACATTCACTGGATGCTCATTATTCAATTCTTATAAATCTCTTCTATTCTTCAGCATTCCTGACAGAGAGAGATTTTTACAGAAAAAAAGAAAATGGTAATATAAAAATTTACTAAGTCTTAAAGCACTGATAAAAGATTTATATCTTAATGAATAATTACTTCCATAATTAAAACAAGGTTCTTGGTTTATTAATATGTTTATATTTATGCTATTTGCCATTAGCTAAGGTAATCAAGAGTCTACTACAGTAGGTCAATATATTACAAAATATAACGTATGTCAAATGTTTAATGAAGAAGTGATTATTTGAATTTTGAAGAACTAGAACTAAAACTGGAATATACATAATTTTTTGAAACTATTCTAATTATACAGTCATAACATTTTCCTTGAAAGGAGATAAAAGACTTGCATTCTTTCAAATCATGAAAAGGAGATGGATGTATATTATAAGGGGGCATGGCTAATAAGCCATACAATAACTGAATCTTACTTAGAAGCATAAACTTAGATTTATCTAAGTTCTAAATTTAATCTCTTCCAAATTTAATCTGAAATAAATGATCATATCTCACAAATAATCATTTAATTTATGCTTGAATATAAGGCTAAGGACATTATATTAATAATACTAATAGTCACACATTTATTTAATACTTACTATATATTTAGTGCCATGTTACATGTTCCACATACGTTATTTTATGTAATGTTATTACAAGTCCAACTGCATCTTTTCAAGATGAACAATTTACATTTAAAATATTCAAATTAATTAAAAGCCTTGAGTATAGGTGCCTTTGTGTCATCATCTATACATCACATTGTAAATCTGAATAGATCTACCTACTCTTTCAAATACTTGAAGAATACTAGTTTATTCCCCAATTGGAAATATTATTTTAACTCTAAAAATAATTTGCTTATACAATCATTCTTCTCAAGATATGATTTCCATACCCCTCAAAATACTGGTCATCTTCATGCAAACAGAGTCTAATTCATCAATGTTTCCTCAACTGATATGAATAATATAGTTTTTGAAAATGAAATTGAAGCTTGAATCATCTTTACAAGGTGCAATTACAACATTGCCTTATACTAAACTTAAGGTTAAGTACATTTAAAACATATTTTTTGAACCCCTCCCCCAAAACATATTTTTAAATGAAACACTATCAATCTAGAAGTTCTCATAAGTCCTATGCAATTGATTTTTAAGCAAAATGTTAGATTTTATATCTATCTCTCATCAGTTTCATTCTTTGGTTCTTTGGTCTTTTGCATCTATCTGAAGTATTTTGAACTGTTACTTATCAATCATCATATCTTTTTCTGCTAGCCTTGATTCATTTGGAAGTTCGAGATGCAGGCCTTTAATTCTTCACCTACATTACTAGTAAAATATTGATGAGAAGCATTGTAACTTGCCTTTAACATTCTTCCCATTTTGATGGCAGTTCATTAGTTAACACTCCAGATATGTTTTTTTTTTAATTATTATTATCGTGTCATCCAACCAGGCTACTCTATATAGTTTTTAAGTACTTTGTAAAAGGCATTATTGAACTCGAAATACATGTGTAACCAGCTCATGCTATCAAAAAAGAAAATTAACTGCTTATTTGTCTTATCACCTATAACACATCAGATTAATATTCCATCCACAATTTTATCACAGAATAAAATCAAAGTCACTGTTCAGGCAGAATGAATTTTTTTTCTAATTTTGAATATGCCAATATCCCCTTTTTCGTGTTTTGTACTTATTATCCATAGTATCTCATATGTGTTTTGTGTTTTGTACATATTATCCATAGTATCTCATATGTCACTTCAGAAAATGCATTCATTCCCCTATGATGTCATTCATTTGGACCTGGAAATTTGAATTCATTAAAAGTACCTACCATGAGCTTCAATTCTCTTAAGTTTTTCCCCCTTGTCTTTCCCACTTCAAAGATTTTTTGCACAAAGTGGAAGGAAAAAAGTTATTGAAGAGTTTTGGCACACATTTAACAAGTATTAGGTCTATCTCTGCCTATTCTTAAACCATACATTTTCTTCTCTCGCTCTTCAGAAGAATGGACCATTCACAGATTTTTAAAATTTCTTGACAGTTTCCTTAAATGTTACTTTATATTCTTTGGTCTTCAAAAAATGTTTTAGTGTAAAAGTTCTAGGTTTGCTTGGGAGAAAGTAGACATTGAAGAAATGCTAAAAGAGGAAGAAAAGAAGGGTGATGGAAAGGAAGAAGAATGTAATTAAGTCTTTCATCTTTAATAAATAATATATGACCTGACTTTGGGCAAGTGGCCAAACTTTCATCATTTTAAGATCACTCATCTGTACAATAAATGGATCGATGTAATTGGTAATATAAGATCCCTTCTAACTCTGAAATTTTAGAGCTAAAATTATTTATTGAGACCTTATTATATAATTATTATATGTTTGCTAATATAGAAATAGAAATGTTTTCATTCTAAAGACTTTAAGTCTAGAGACTTTAAAGTTTCAACAGACCTTTCCAGGTAAATACAGTATATAAGTTATTACTATTCATAGAAGAAACGAAAGCATAAGTACTAGGGAAAAGAAAAATAACCAAATTATCAAATTAATCACAAATTATTTATTTTGTCAATATCAAGATTTTATGTATTTCTCTGAAAAGAAACACAGATGTATTTTAATGTGTCATTGTTACAGATGAGTATCTCAGTTTCAAATACAATCACATAACAAAAATCCATTAGTTTTCAAATATTCCACTGGAAATGAATCAATCTCCAGATAGACCAATGAAATTGTTGTTAAACTGACTTTCATTCTGAAATTAAGATCCTACTTAACAATTCTAGAAGATTTTAGAAGAACAAAAAGTTATAAAGAAGATATTTAAATCCAATAGGATAAACACTCTTATAACTTCTATAACATTTTCATACCTTTACTTTTACACTTTTATACAGAGTATTTGTGAGCTCATTAAAAGAATGGTATTAATTTGATTATACCTTAGCACATGGTAAGGCAGCTAATAATCCAATTAAGATAAGTACTAAGGAGAGTTTACTTACTAGTACCACTACTATTTAATATTTACATTGTGCCTACTATACTCTAAATACTTTACAATGATTAATTCAATCAATCTTCACAAATACCCTGTGAGGTAAATACTGTTATTATCCCCATTCTATAGATAAAATTGAGACACAGACAGAGTAAGTAACTTAACCAAGTTCATACCACTAAGATCCAGGATTCTGACCCACTCAGGCTGTCTCCAGATCCAATGTTATGTGAACATAAGTACTTTTTCTTCCCAAAATAATTAGCCCGCTACCTCACTATTGCTGTAGAAGAATCCATAATTTCTCAGTTAATATGATATTACTCCTTCAGCATATGCCTAATTCATACACTTACATACACACATACACAATTAACATATATAGAAATATATGTATACATATATATACAAATATAGAAATATATATACTATTTTTTGAACCACTTGAGAATTGGTTGCATACATCATGTCACTTTATCTCTTAATATTTCAATGTTATTTAAAAATACAGAACCACAGTACCATTATCAAACTCAGATAATTTAATATTGATACCACAGTTTAATCTCAAGTCTATATTACAACTTTGTCTTTTGTTTCAAAACTGAGTTGCCCTAACAAAAGAATCAGGATTTAAAATTTAATCTACTATTTTTTCTGTTATTTACCTCATTACTTTCTCCTTTTACTTCCGTTATTATCTTCCCTGTATCTTCTTCTGTTAAATGTTGTACTTGTTCTAGCTTTCGGAGATGGAATTAAATATGTTTATTTAAATTCTTTCATTTTTATTGATGTGGATTTTTAAGACTATGAATCACTCCTTAAATATTCTTTATAGACTTGAATATGTAATGTTTTTATTACCACTACTTTAAGAAAGTTCTGTAATTCATGTTTGTATTTCTCCTTTCTTCCAAGAGTCATTTAATAGAAGCCTTTATTTCAGGTGGAAAGCCTTTTCTTTTTTTCTTTTTTTGTTGTATTTTGATCAGAGAAATTTGTTTGTATGATATCCCCTGAATGGAACTTAATGGTATTTTCTTTCTTTGTTCTTTTTTTATGGTATTTTTTTTCTATGATTGATTTTTCGCCAATGTTTATATGTTCCTGGGAAGATGATATATTATCAGAATATTGTGTTTGATATATATACAAATGTTTGTTTATTGTTATTATTATTTATATACATGCTTTTTATTATTGTGTGAATTTTGTTGTATCTACTGTGTTTTTCTATGTGTGGTGTCTTTGTCACTTTTCTTCTTTTGTTTTAGAAAAGTTTGTACTTTTGTTATAATGGTTAACTCCATATTTGTACCTTTTATAGTGTCTTTACTCTCACTTTTTCCCCTTTAACCTTTGACTCTGATTTTTCAGTTTTAAATGAAACCTGTGACTTTCACTTATAGTTAATAATGATATTCTACTTCTCCCTTTCTTTCCCCCTTTTCTTCCCATTATTTAATTTCATCCTTTCATTTTGAGAACCTATGATGATTTCATATTATTGTTTAACCCTTCTTTCTTTCTCTTTCTTTCTTTCTTTCTTTCTTTCTTTCTTTCTTTCTTTCTTTCTTTCTGTCTTTCTTTTCTTTCTTCTCCCTCCCTTTCTTCCTTTCTTTCTTTCTTTCTTTCTTTCTTTCTTTCTTTCTTTCTTTCTTTCTTTCTTTCTGATTTTATTTTTATTTGTAAGAGAGAGAGAACGAGCAGGGGAAGCAGCAGGCAGAGGGAGAAGCAGGCTCCTCTCTGAGTAAGGAGCCTGATGTGGGGCTTGATACCAGGACCTTGGGATCATGACCTGAGCCAAAGGTGGACGTTTAACTGACTGAGTCACCCAGGCATCCATAACCCATGTTTCTAACCTTGTCTTAGTATCAATTCTACAATTAAATGACATCAAATGATTCCTATTAGTCTTCTGTTATTTCTTGCTTGAATGAAGCTTGGAGTCCAGTAGTTTCATCAGGAGAGGCTCAAGTGTCCACTTTTCTCTTAGTGCTTATAAATTTAAAACTTGTTGTTGTTGTTTTTCCCATAGCCATGAAGGGAAGCTTGGATGGACATAAAATCCTTGGCCTACCCTTTCTTTTTTGAAGTTCTTGGAAGTACTTCTCTGGTGTTGGCCTGCTTTGTGTGTTGCTCCTGAGAAATCTGATAGTAGTTTAATTTCTTTGCCATTTAAAGTAATTTGGTCTTTTTGCCTTGAGAATTTTTTTCCTTGTCTTTTAAGTCTAATAATGTTACTAAGATATATATCAGAGTCTACTGCCCTGGATCAGCTTTTCTAGGAACCCTAAGTATATTTAAATTTTCTTTCTTTCTTTCTTTTTTTTCCTGGAAAGTTTCCTTAGACTATACCTCTAAATATTGTTTCATTTTGTTGTTTTTCTTCTTCAGGAACTTCAAATATATATGTATATCTTCTTTGCCTATTTTTTTTTTACTAGATCCTGTCACTCTGAACTTTTAGTTCTTTATTTCATTTTCATTCTCTTCTTTTATGTGTTTTACTTCAATGTCATTTAATGTATTCTCCTTTGAGCAAATTATAATTTATGTCTTATGATTTTTATCTTTTATATATTTTTTAATATACACTCTGCGGTTGTTGCATTTCTTTGTCATTTTGGCCATCTCAATGGTTAGTTTTTGAATTTCTGATACTGTTTATTTTTCTTTAAAAACAAACTTCAAATGATTGTTTGAGACATTTAATTTCATTTGGAGTTTAATGTCACAATTTTGTTTTTCTTTGTAGTTGTTTATGTGAGAAGAACTTTGATAAACCAAAATATATGAGTCATACTTTCTCTTCTTTTGAGAGTGGTTTTCAATGGAATTTCTCCAATTATTTTTCAACTTCTGGATAATTTGTAGGCAAGGTTCCTAGTTCAATAGAACTTCCTACTGTCAGTGTATTAACTTGTAGTTTCTTTAATGGAGGATGTTTTTGGCGGGAGTTGGTATGCGTTGTTTCTGTTTAGTTTCTACAGGATTCTTAATTTTCCTCATTTACTGCTTGCATTTTACCTTCATTAAACATCTCCAAGGAGCATCTTCTCTATTTTCCCTTCTCCTCCAGAAGTAATGCTTCCCTAAGGGTATTACCCTGACACACTTAACCTTTTAGTTACTTCCCCATAGGCAGTGTTGTGGTTTGTTATGTCCCAGGTTTGTGTTCCATGCATTAACACTTGGTATTAAACTTTCTCTTTCTGTGGGTTATTTTAGCTATGCTTCATGCATGTTCTCTGCTTTCTTCTTTCTTCTGAGCTCAATTATGTGTTTCTTCTCCTCTCATCTCATCCACAGACTTGCAACCTCAGCTGGGACTCCGGTGTTATCTCCGTCAGGATTTGATATATATATGTCTCTACTTACAATTTGAAGAATGTAGTTATCTCTGTGTGAGATTTTCTGTCATCAGATGTGATTTTATTTGTATCTCTAGGTGATTTTATAATTTGGAGGATGAGGCATGGGAAGACTCAAATGCATGTGGCCACTATTACTCCTTCCCAACTTGATCTCAAATGACACATACTTTTAGTAATTTTTTATAATAATTATATGTATTTTACCTTTTTTCTCAATAATCTAAAACTTTAGAGTAATATAGTTTACTCATGTTAAATAATTATTCTATTTCTGAAATAAATCCTATTTTGTAACACTTGACTATATTTTAATATGCTGATGGGTCAAATTTGAAAGGATATATTTTAGGATTTGGAGATATATCCATATTCATAAGTGATACTGGATTTAAAAAAAAGAGTTAATTATTTATTTAAGGGTGAGAGAATAAGAGAGATAGCATGCACTCAGGGGTGAGAGGTAGAGGGAGAGAATCCTCAAGCAGACTCCCCACTGAGTGCAGAGCTCAGTGCAAGGCTCGATCTCAGGACCCATGAGATCATGACCTGTGCTGAAACCAAGAGTCGGCGCTTAACCAACTGAGCCACCCAGATGCCCCAGATATTGTTTTCTTTTTGTGTGTGGTATCATTGTTAGATTTTGTTGGGGGATATTGTAGCTTTATACAAGTAGTTGAATAACTTTTATGAAATGTTTTACTCATTTGTCCTGTTCTTTCCTGAAAAGAACGAAGAAAATAGGTAATAACCTTTAGTAATTTATTTATAAACAATATACATTTTTGGCATATTTGAAATAGAACTGTTTTTCTTGAGTCAATTTTAATGACGGGATGTTTTCTGTGACAGTGATTCATTTCTTAAGATTTTTCAAATTATTGTAAAGGTATATTTATTATCTATTTAAACTTGTGAATGTTTTCCCTTCTTGTGGTGTATACACTTGCTCTTTCTTAATATTATCTATTCATACGTCCCATTCTATTAAACCAGACTTCCAGAAGTTCATGTTTGTTTAGGTCTTTTCAAAGAACCGATATTTTCCCTTTAATCAGTTCTATGAATTTATGAATTTTAAAGTATGAATTTTTACTTTATTTTAATTTAAACTTTATAGCTTTCATTAGATTTTATTATTTTTTTATTGAGTTGGATGCATCGTTCCTTATTTTAATATAATAATTACATAGAGTTTATAAACTAACATTTATTTAAGTAAAGTTTTGAGAACAATTCACTTGTAGTTTTTTGTCTTTATTTTCTAAATAGAATATACTTCTAGTTTTTATTTCTTCTTTGCTCTAAAAGCAGTTTAGGAGAGTTTGTTCTTTTTTATTTTTGTTCACTGTTTTTAATTTCCAAATGGTTTCAAATTTTGTCTTTGTACTTTCAAATCCTGTTATTCATTTAATTTCATTGTATTTTGAACAGGTAGCTTTTCAGGTATTATTTATTTTCTGTAGAAATTTGAAATTTTAGGGAGTATCTAATGTATTATCATATTTTACAATTTGCCTATGAGCCTTCACTATCTGTAGGAAACATATTTATCTAAGTAAACTTTATTAATTATACTATTTGTATTGTATTAAATAAATTTTATAGATTTAAATTTTTAAAAATAATTTAGCTACAATTCAAAATTACCAGATTTGGGTGCCTGGGTGGCTCAGGCAGTTAAGCATCTGCCTTTGGCTCAGGTCATGATCCGAGGGTCCTGGGATTGAGCCCCACATTGGGCTCCCTACTTAGTGGGGAGTCTGCTTCTGCCTCTACCACTCCTCTCCACTCGTGCTCTCTTTCTCTCAAATAAATAAAAAACTCTTAAAAAATTTAACAGATTCTATATAAGGATCCAAAGTTACATTTCTTGTTTTCTTGTGAAAATTAGAATATGTAGCAATACATTTTCATGGATCTGAGGGGCAGCTGCCCCTTTAGAAAATGCAGGAAATCTCTAATTTACTTTCGCTCTCACCATGCAAGCGCAGTTTATGCATAAGTACCCATATCCAATTTTACTCATTTATCTTTACCTATTCTCTGTTAAGTATTTCAGTTTATAATCCTCCACTTTTTCTTAATGTTATCAGCCTAACTGATCAGCATAGTAGATTACAAAAATCAACTACAAAATTCTTCCCATTTCCATACACGCGCCCCCATGCAATGTGACTATACAGCTCTTCCCCTGAGGTGGTCAAGCCTACTTCCCTATCCTTTCAATCTGGGATTAGCCAGTGATGCTTCACTCAGTGGGAGAGAAGCATTGTGATACAAGTACAGCCTTGAAAGGTTTGCACAATGGAGAGTGTCCTTTATCGTGGTGTGCTTGGAACCCTGGACCGCCAAGTAAATGTGCACTAAATTACCTGCTGGAGACCAAGAAGCCATGCAGAGGATAACAGTAGTGCTATTGAGCTTCAACAGCAAGTGGACCATCAGATATTATGCTTTCTGTTGAGCTCATGGCTTGTTCTTATCTGAAGTGTGTACTCTTCCAAATTAGGGCAATTAATAGAATTTTTTCAGGTACCTGGGAAACCAAAATTTCTTAGGATTGCACTTTCCTGAAATCTGACAATTTCTGGTTATGGGAGGCACGCTTTCTTAATTTAGAATAATGTATTAAATTTTCCTCTGTTGTTACATTTATTTGATCATATCATCTGAAACTTTAAAAAGGGAGGGTATATGCCTATGCTTGCTTGAAAAAGTGAATAGAAGTCTCAAAAATTCCCCAAAGTTTTCTAATAGCATAGTTTGTAAAAATGTCTTCCAAACTCAGTAGACACATAGGAAGAGGAATGTGGAGTGTCTTGGCAAGTCTCAAACATGAGAACGTAGTGAGTACTGTTGTCAACGACTTAGAAAGCTAAACATTTTCCAACTTTTAGCTATTAAAAATGTGGGAAAAGGAATTTTCTAGCTTAGAGTTCCAGTGAAATGTGTGAATTTGTCAGATAAGTTGAACCATATGAGTCCATTTAGCTCAACATGGAAGATGGCCTAATGTAAAAACAAAACGTAACAGAAAAACGTATATACAACAGCACTGGCTAATAAGTTTGCCAACAACAAAAAATAAGAAAGCAAAACTAAGAAGAAAAGTAAATTTGAACATGAAATTGTAAAAGCAATATTACAAATGTATTCTAGTTTCGAAAGGGTCAAAATGTAAAACCTGCCTATTCTCTTCTTATAAGTAGAAGAAATGCCCACGATATCACTGAGGGAAACACTAATAGAGAAGTTCCATAGTTATCAGACCCAGGCTGATAAAGCTTCCAGTGTTAGGAATTAGACTCATTTTCTCTTGTTGCTATGCTCTTCTCAGTACATAGCTTTCAAATCATAATTTAAGATAGTTTGGGCTCCAAACATTCTATTGACATTTTAGTAAGAGGAGAAATGGAAAGGATCAGAAATAACAAGAATCTTCCCTTTAACATTTTCCAGAAGTTTCATATTACAATTCTATTTAATTTTCATTGGTTAGAACTCAGTCACATGATCACACTAGCTCAGGAGAATAGCCAGGAAATGTATACTGTGGCCAGTCTATGGCTAAAATTCAGGAGTTGTATTATTAAGAAAGAAGACAATAGATACTTAGGACAATTAACAATCTTTTCCACATTTCCCATAGGTAACCATTGTTTCAAGACTGATTCAAGTCCTTTGAAGACTCTTCTTTTTTTACATATAAATGTATATACTGTTTCCCAAAACTAATATAATAAAGATAATATAATGTTTGAGTAATACACACACACACACACACACACACACACAGCTTGTCAGTCTTTCTAAAGGCTGCAAAGAATTTTAAGCAAAAACTGTTTTTGTCATCTTTAAATTTTCAGCACATAGATAGGAGATGGTAGGTACACAATACGTATTTATTGCTTGTGATGAAATTCTGATTAAGTCAGTCATTTCCCCTTGAAAGATTTTTAGAATGCTTCCTTTTTCTTGCCTATTCTAATCAATAGATGCTCAATCTTGCAATTTAGAGTATACTGAATTGAAAAATGTTTCTTGGAGCTTCCCACACTGATATTTCTAGAAATGAATATGCTTTATTATTTTAATAGATGATGTTTTGTCACTGACACCAACTATAGTGACAAAAGCAATGTTACTACTTTAGTTTCTATGTCAGTCTTATCTCTAAGCCTCTTCCAAGAAACCACATGCCATCCCTTCCCCAATATCCTCTCTCTTCACCAGCCCCCATGCACATTCACATAATGATCTAATTTTAAAGTCCTTCTAGAAACACTTTAGTTTTCACTAGTCCCCAAACCCCAGCTTTTCTCTTTCAGTTTAAATACTTAAGCTACATTATTTATATTTATATTTTATTTATATAAATATTTATTTTTTGGATTTTTACCCGAGTTCATGACATTTTCCTTCCTGGAGCTTACCATTATTCTTCCTTTCTCTGTTTTTCTGTACGTCTCATATAGTACTTATCCCATAAATATCCATTTTATCTTCATAATTATAAAATTCTCGAGACAGGAGCTTTATTATCATCGACTTCTATCCTCCTAATTATTTTTCTCACTGCTTTGCCCATAGATTTAAAAAAAAAAAAGTGTTGACTTACTTGTTCTATGTTACGTGTTAATGGAAATATATGTTTTTATACAACTCTAAATTTAGCAGAAAAGGAATAGATTTCAGTCAGTATACTGTCTGAGAAAGTTTCTGTCATTATGTAGAAGCCATTGCCTTTATGTTTTTTTTCCATATCGAGCCATTAGCCAGAACTTCCAACTTGAGTAGTCTAGGTTTTAATGTTTTCAGTCCACATAATGGAGCACACCTCCACAAGAGACAGCTGGACAACTTTGTACAAGAGCTACCCTACTTATACTGAGGACAAATTTGAGGCTCCGAGAAGTTGAATAGCTTGCCCAAGATTATAGGTGAAAAAAATGTGGAGTCGGCCATGCCCACCATAGTGTGGTTGCTAAATTTGATAAACATTTTTTGCTTTTATGGTTTCTGTATAATCTCTTTCTCCTAACTGCTTACCCAATATTTATTTATTGACCCATTTAAACAAAATTGGCATGTATATGCTTTTAAATTATTACTCTTATTTTTCAGACTTTTGATTTGCCCCTCAGCAATACTCATACTGGGGAAGTCATTAGGAGATAAAGAATAAGACATGGCGGTGGGTGTGTGTGTATGAATGAGCGCTCAAGGCATTAGAGGCAATTATTAAGAATTTGAGGCATTCTCACACTGAAGTTGAGAACTATTAGAAGGTTTTGGGAGACTGTGGTATGATCTGACTTATATTTTTAAATAATGTTTGGCTACTGTGTTGAAAATAGATTATAGTAAGAAAACACTACAGCATGGTGAGTAGTTAAAAGGCCATGCAAGCAGTCACAAAGAGAGAAAATGGTGGCTTGAATTGGTGAGTAGGGGTAAAGTGGTAAGAAATGATAATATTTAGGATATATTTCAGATTTATAAACCAGAAAAATCTGTTGATGCACAGTGTATGAGCTATTACAGAGAAAAGAGTCAGGATAATTTACAGGTTTTGGGCTGAGTAAACTGAAGATTGGAGTTGCCATACACTGTAACAGGGAAGGCTATAGGTAGAACAGGTTGAGGAGAGTGAAATCAGGAGTTCTGTTTTGAACATATTATGTTTGGGACACCCATTAAACATCTAAGAGAAAATGCTGAGTAAGTGGTAAGAAATAGGAGCCTGCAGTTCCAGTGAAAGACTTGGGCTGAAGAAATAAATCTGGAAACGGTTTACTTATAGATGGTAACTAAATTCTTGGGGCACCTGGGTGGTTCAGTTGGTTAAGCATCTGACTCTTGGTTTCAGCTCAGGTCATGATCTCAGGCTCGTGAGATCGAGTCTGCTTGAGATTTTCTCTCTCCCTCTCCCCCTATCCCTCCCCCCTCTAATAAAATAAAATAAAATAAAATAAAATAAAATAAAATAAAATAAAATATAAAATAAAATAAAAATAAATTCTTGAGACTGGATGAGCTTACCAGAAGCTGAAGAGTAGATAGTAAAGAAAATGTTGGATGTATGTTGGATCTCTCTCTCTCTATCTCGTCCCCATCCTGCCCCACCTCTTATCTAGCTATCTAGCTCTTGGAGAACAAGAACTCTATGTTCGATATTTTATGTATTGCCCACAATGCCATCTATACATTAGGCCCCAATAAGTACTTATAGAATGCTGAGTGAGAAGCAAGCTACAAGTTATTTATAAATTGCAGTGGTTCAGGCATTTATCCTGCAGCATTAAAAGGGATTTAAAAATAACACCATTTCTGAAATTCCCAAGAGGGAGTGCTGCCATCTTCAAAGAAAAGGATCATCTGAAAGAGTTTTGTAGTCGGCCATTTCAACTTTCTGAGAGATCATCTTAAGGCTGCTTGTGAACAGAGCATATAGAAGCAATCTCTGCCTGAAAAGCCCAAGCTGCAAATCCACGAATCAGTGAAATGCAAACCAAGGATAATGATTAGAATTGAGTGGATTTTTATTTTTATTACAGTGAAATTTTCAATCATTGTAGCTTTCACTTAAGACCACTATTATAGGTGCTTTTAGAGCTCCAGATCAGGAGAACGTAAGTTCTCTGTAAATGAGAAAGAACTAGCTCCCAGAAACAGTTTGTTGGTAAGAAGTGAATCTATACTTGCTATTCTCCTAGTGATTCTGTGCAGATTTAAGTGAAATAGGAAATGAGTAAGAGATACATTCAGATATCCTCATACAGGTATCAGGAGCCTCTGTGGTCACCTCCTTCCTTGATACAGTTGAGTCTCGTTAGATGCTCAGTTGTTCAGGTTTGTTGCTGTTGTAAGGTATCTTTATTTATTTGCGAGACAGAGACAGAGAGTGCAGAGGAAAGGGGCAGAGAGAAAGGGAGAGAGACTCAAGCAGACTCTACCCTGAGCGCTGAACCCAAGGGATCCATCTCGTGACCCTGAGATCATGACCTGAGCCGAAACCGAGAGTCAGGCACTCAACGGACTGCGCCACCCAGGTGCCCTCGTTTATTTGTTTTTTAATCAGGGAAATCTTTATTTATATTAAAGCCTGTCACTATAATATCATTAAATTACAAAGAGAAAATTCAAAATGATTAAGACTTAAAACAACTGAAATCTATAGTATCCAAGTGGCGGTCAAGAGTAAACTCCATTTATCTTTCAAAGTATGGTTCTATTTCTAAATATTCTTTCTTTTTTTTTATGTCCATAGGTGGCATTTATTTATTTATTTATTTATTAATGTTTTTTTATTATATTATGTTAGTCACCATACAGTACATCCCTGGTTTCTGATGCAAAGTTCGATGATTCATTAGTTGCGTATAACAGCCAGTGCACCATGCAATACGTGCCCTCCTTACTGGGTAAATATTCTTTCTGATATTAGTATATGAATTTAAAGTAAATTACTCAAATAAGGTTGGTACATTCACTGCTAGATGTGAGCAAATTTTTTAAAGAGTGTAATTATGGTTTTGATGTAATAAAGGATGTTTTTGTTTCTCTTCAATATTAAAGTTGGTCTTTGTATTTAGTAGGTAAAGTGCTCAACATTGGGAAACACAGAGACAGAGGGGGTTCATCCTCTATTGCATCAACTGCCTTCCTAAGCCACAATAAATTTGTATTATACTCTTTTGATTGTGCATATTTTTCTGTTTATAATTTCCAGATAAACACAGAATAAGCATCCTAATGGAGTGAGCATCCTAAATAAAGATGGCCAATCAAGCTAAATACAATGCCCTAAGATTATGTCCCTAGAACTATATAGAATTTCATGGTTGAAATGTCCTTTGAAAATTACTTAGAATATCCTCACTCAAATCTGCCCTCTCTTTTATGTCTGGAAGTTAGCTTACTTATTAATTTTACCCCCAAACCATGACAAGAGACAGATGAAAATCTAGGCAATAGATGGCAGTGAGAGCCAGTGATGAATTTCAGGATTTATATATCCTCTAGTTATGAGATTTTTTCATCATAGCCCCAGTCTTTATATCAGCTTGGCTTGGACAGATGAAGTAGTCTGCTAATTTATATCCTATATCTACCACATCCTTTTAATTCTATACATATTTTACTGAATTGTGGTTTGTCCTTGCCTATAAGTTCTCTTCAAACCTGAGAGGTATTCCTGGGCAGTATCATTCCCTTTGCAAATGCTCTCTGTTCTTTAGCTTTGAGTCAAGACTTATTATTCACTAGTTATCTGTGCTTGCCATCTATTAGACCAAGTACTTAATGATTCAAGTACTTTACCTGATTTGATTGAATTGCTCCTTACTGTTTGCAGTGTCTGCCAATTAAATATCACCTGCAAATTTAGAAAATTGCCCTTACAACCATTCACTAAGTCATTTGCATCTACATAATTTATTTCCTTTACAGATCTCTTTTTATCCTTCTCCTTCATCAGTGTTAAAATCGTTCCTTATCAACAACAAATATTGTCAGTCATTTTTTTCTTCTCCCCTTCCACACATATTGCTTATATGTCTCCCACATCTATACCCTGGCTCCATCCCATATGTATATACAGCGGATTATTTTTGAGCACTCACCATTCAGACAAATAACCATGTATTCTTCCCATTCTGGATGGGAAAGGGGGCAACTCACCATTACTCAGGTCTTTTGAACCCTCCTCCTGAAGTGAGCGCTCTCTTCCTTCTAGCTTTTTGGTCTCTCCTAATAGCAAAAGTAACACCAGCCCTCCTTATCCAGGCTCAAGCACAATAATTGAGGACCTTAAATAAGCATTTAGTGCATGATCTTCTTGTTAATCCAACATTCCCAATTTCATTTTTATAATGGAGGTGAGAGGAATATCTGTATTTCCTAAACTTTTGGGTCCTAGATATCATTCACATGGGTTCTTGACGAATATTTACTAATTGCTCCTAGACAGTTGCATTGGGATGTTCTTTAGGAGCACAAATCAAAATGTCTATAGCCAAGCTCTGTATTGCAGTTGTCCCTTCCCAGCCAGCTCTCCTTCTAAATGCCCTATTTCTGTCGAGTGTCCGTCTGCTCACTTTTCTCTGCCAAATTTCTCACCAAATCTCAACGCCTTCTTTTATTTTCTCCTCCAAGTTATCAACTTCTAGTAATTATATCTTGGTTTATTGATTGTTTTCTCAAACTCATATTTTTTTACTAATCTCCTATTGCTACTCTTTTAGGTTTAGATACTCCCTTATTCTCCTCTAGATTGTTGGAAAGCCATTTTGTCTTTTTCCTTCTTCACTCCATGCTTCCTTGGCCCTACCTCAGCTATTTTTCTTAAGCATAAATTAAATCTCATCTTTCTCTTATGTAAAAACCTTTCATAATTTTCATTGGCTAAATGATAAAGTCTAAACTCTTTAGCATGGCAAACATGCCTTTATAATTATACCTATTGTTCCCTCTCACACTCCTACTCATCTTTAGACCTAGCTCAAATTTCTCCTCTTCTGTGAATTTTTTTTAGCTCCCCAGGCAGGGGCTGCCACTTCACCCCTGTGTTGCCATAGTACCCTGTATGTACTACTCTATGGCATTTATCACACTGTGCTTTATTAATTTACACACGTGACTTCTGTGTACACTCTGAGATCTTTGAAGGCAGGAACAATGTCTTCCATTCCTTTGTATCTATGATGCTAGGCGTGGTGCCCAGAATATAGCATGTATTCAAAAATGTGTGGGGATGAACAGATGAATATAGGACATTCTGCCTGGCATACAAAATAAATAACCTCAGCCTTCTGGTTCCCAAAAATGCAAAGTAAAGGTCTCTCTCTGTCTCTGTTTCTGTCTCTTTTTCTCTGTGTGTGTGTCTATGTTCCAAAAGCACAGTTGGAAAAGAAGTAGAATAGATGTACTCAGAAGACAAGATTACCAAGATATGAGAATGGTTTGAATGCCTTATGAGTTATGTGGGGTTGAAAATTTAGGAAGATGAACTGAGTAAGGACAGTCAAGGCAGATTGAAGCTGAATGTGATCTATATGGAGTGTGATAAAACGTAAGAAGGAGATGAGACACAGATTGCAGAAAATGATACGTACTTCTCAGGAGTTTTAAGCTTTTTTAGAAAGAGAAAGAAGAGACAGGTTTTTGAGAAAGAAGTGAGAGTTTTCGAGAAGTTTAGAAGTGCAAAAGTTTTTAGCCACTCCCCAAATCCTTCTCCATATAATCTTATTTTTCGTCTTCTACTCACACCCATTCAAACTCCATCTGAAACTTTTTGAAATGTGCAGGTCTTAAAAACTTGTGTTGAACTGTTTCTGAGTATTATTTTCCTCACTGTCATCTTGCTTGGTTTATTAAAATGCTTTACTGGCAAAACTGACACTAGAACCCTCTTCCCCTCCGTACACCAGTAAGGGAGTTAAGCCCTTGGATTCTAGATGAAAACTGCCTGGGGTTGAATTACGAATTTTCTAAACTTGGCTAAGTGAAATTGGGCAAGTTACTTTACCTTTCTCTAACTCTGTTTTATCATCTGCAATGTTGGGATAATAGTAGCATCTACCTCATACAGTTGTTGTGAGTACAAAGAGCTAAAAAATGCGTAGTATATAGAA
Source organism: Ursus arctos (assembly GCF_023065955.2). Classification (NCBI taxonomy): domain Eukaryota; kingdom Metazoa; phylum Chordata; class Mammalia; order Carnivora; family Ursidae; genus Ursus; species Ursus arctos. The sequence continues at coordinate 73,667,410 of NW_026623111.1, read as the reverse complement.
TTGTGTCAGCAACTGTAAGCTTTATATAATTGCTAATAATTATTATTTGGTCAATTTTGAACTTTTTAAAAAATTGATACCTGTGTTAATTGCCAATGCTGTCAAATATATAGTTGACTGAAATATGAACCTCTCATTCTAACGATGTTCTATTTTTACTGAGAAACAGGCATATAAAATGGTTCCAAGCTATATAACACAGAGCTGTGGCTTTTTCCGAAAAGCACTAACTATTCACATTTCATACACTTATCTTTTTAAACCGTTTTAATTGTCCTACTCGAGTACAAGAGATTTCCTTTTAGATTTATATTGCCTTTCAGTTTCCTTTCTTGAAACTCAAAGTTCATATCTTTTATAGCTTCGCCTACTGGCGTCTTAGTATTTTCTTTCTATCTTTCTTTTTTTAAGATTTTATTTTATTTATTTGTCAGAGAGAGAGAGAGACCACAATCAGGGGGAGTGGTAGGCAGACGGAGAAGCAGACAGAGAGAGCAGAAGCCGGGAGCCTGATGCAGGACTTGATCTCAGGACCCTAGGATCGTGACCTGAGCTGAAGGCAGTCACTTAACCTACTGAGCCACCCAGGCATCTCAGTCTTAGTATTTTCTTGTGGATTTTATGACCATTCCATGTAGCAGTGAAGCAATGATGCTAATAATCCATCATACTTTTGAAAATATTTTCTGGCCTATTGTTTATATTCAATTTAGTTATTGTAGTTTTTGATATTGATCATTTAAATTTCTGTGTACATGTAACTACTGATAGTTTCCATGTAATTTATTACACTATTTTAAACCTCTGAGGGATATCTTCTGTTTTGCCTGTGTGATATCCATTTTCCCCGTATTCTGATAATAGCATCCCAATTTTCTTGGGGAATTGGCATTCCATGATGCTTATTTCATGTATTATGTTGAACCTTAGTGCTCAGGGTTGCCACATGGTGCAGGCCTGGCACCGAGGGTGTTGCCCTTCGCGGCTGCCGGCTCAGCACTGCCATGTCTATACAACTGAGGCTTTTTGTTAGAACTGTTGGTAAAAAAGAATCTGTGCTCATACTGCGATAGATAAAAGAATGAAATCTAAGTCTGGACCTACCGAAAAGTCACTTTGCTAGTAACAAAGGAGAGCCTGCCTGAGAATTGAGACAACACAAAGGAAAGCAGTGTTGAGAGAGAGAGAGAGAGAGAGCAAAGTCTGAGGAAATGAGCCTCCATCTCCTCCCTAGATAGTTGTGGACCACTCAGCTATCTTTTCTTCTTTCCTCCCTCCCTCCCCTCCTTCTTTCCTTCTTACCTTTTAAAAACATTTATTTATTTATTTTGAGAGAGACAGAGAGAGAAAGCACATGCACATACCAGAGAGGGGTAGTGGGGGCCAGCCGGGAGGGGGGCGGGGGTGTGTGGAGGGGCTGAAGCAGAGGGAGAGAGAGAATCTCAAGCAGGCCCCCCTTCCAGGGTGGAGGCGGGGCTGATCTCATGATTCTGAGATCATGATCCTGAGATCATGACAAGAGCCTAGCTGAAACGAAGAGTTGGACACTTAACAGACTGAGCCACCCAGGTGCCTCCTACTCTCTTTTCACTCCAGCTGGGTTGTCATTTGTAATCAAAGACACCTAATTAATCTAGCTGGGAAAATACAGGAAGGTTATTTTCAAGATAGAGAATTCCTGAGCCTGTTTTCAAGCAGTGAGGAAGGAGCAAAGATGTGAAAGAGATTGAAGATGCGAAAGAAATAAGAATAAAGGAAGGCAGAGGGGCAATTTAAATTTCATTCCATAGTGATTAGCCTCAGATATATCTGTCCACCCCCGATTCCTTACTTGAACTCTAGACTTGTATTTCAAGTTACCTGTTTTATTTTCTGTTTGGACAACTCCAAACAGTTGTTAAGAGAATGGGCTCCGAAGTCAAACACTTTCCATTCATATTCTAGTTCTACTAATTATCCGTATACCTTGAGCAAATTGCTTAGACTCTGGGTTTCTGGGTTTTCTCATCTATGTAACGGGATTAATAGTTGTATCTATTTCACAGAATTGTTACGAGGTTTGAAGGAGTGAGTACCCATAAACCTTTGGAATAGCACCTGGCTATTTTAAAATGTTAGTTACTATTTTTTACTGAGTTCCAAAATGTTAGTTTTGATTCCACACTCCACCCAAATATTTCTTTCCTTAGTTTTCTCTATGCCAGTAAATGGTCCCACTCTCAATTCAATGACAGTGAAGTAGGCGTGGCTGAATATCACGAGCTCTATAATCAATCCACGGACTAAATGCTTAAAGTGATAGTTGGAAAAGCCCAAGTTTAGCTACTCAATAAAGATGGAAACTTCCTTCGAATAAGGCCAAACTGAGCAGGGTATGATAGGTTGACTGATTTAATTAAAGAACAACGAGATGCCATTGAAAAATTTTAGTTAGGGGAGTGTTATCATGGAATGAATGTCTTAAAATATCATTGGACTGCTTTTCATTCTTTTAAGTACGAATATTTTCTAGATAGTGAGGTTTCAGTGTTAAACCAAATATATAAAATCTTTGCCTCAATTAAGCTTACATTTTATCAGGGGAAGACAAATGAAAGAATAGGTACCTAGAGAGACGGTGATGTGTGTTACAAATTGCAATAAAACAGGATAAGGGAATAGGTAGTGCAGAGTGTAAGAGTGGTTTGGAATAGCGTGGTGGTGGAAGGCCTCTCTCGCAACTTGTCAGCAGAGATTGGAAAAAAACGGGTGGAGAAAGAGAGAGATCTGGGGAAGAGCATTGCAGGAAGATGGCACCAAAGTACAAAAGGCCAACTTCAGCAAGTATGAGGGAGAGCAAGAAAGTTGGTGGGCTTGCAGCATAAGTGAGAGAGAGATAAATGAGGTCATAAAGAGGGTAGGGAGAACAGAATATACAGATAATTTTAAGGATGATTTTTACACTGAGTAGGATGAGAAGACTATCAAATGGCTTTCAGCAGAGGAGTGACTGGATCACTCTGGCTTCTATGTTAAAAATATACTAAGAAAAAAAAATCTTAGAAGACACACTGATAAAAACAAACAAAACCCCAAAAAGTAAATTAAAATATACTGAAGACAGTCAAGAATGGGAAAAGGGTGAATTATGGGAACTCTATAGCTGCAATCCAGAGGAGAGGGAACCATGGCTAGAAGTAAGGTAGTGAGTAGAGTCAGAAATGGGGAAACATGGGAACAAAGGAAGTCTTTTTCTGCTGCAGGGGCTGAAAAGATAAGATATAAAGCCTTGATGGAGTGAGAAGATATCTTTGGCTTTGCTTTTTTTCTTTGCTCTTCCTCATTTAATCTACCAGCAAATCCTGTTTCTCTTTGCTCTTCCCATCTCATCTATCTGCAAATCTTGCCAGTCTACCTTCAAAACATATGTTGAACTCATTATTTTTTTTAACACAGTACCTGAGAAAGATCTTACAGTCTACTAGAGTCAGCAGATAAGATGAGGCCCATTTGCCTTCCCTGCAAACACATTCCTAATTCATCTTCTCAGATAATCTTCACAATAACTGAATTCCACAGATATGGACACTGCAACTCAAAGAGATTAAAAACTCTTTGAGGCTCACATGGCTAACTGTGTTACCAGGATCCACAACTAATGTCTGTTTCAATCCAAAGGTTATGTGTTGCCACTAAGGATCAGAGAGTGAGTGCAAGAATTTAGAGGCTGAAAAGTAAGAAATTGAGGGACTGACAGTAGATTCTCCGTCTTTGCAGTAAACCATGAGCTTTAACACTAAAAATGAAAAAGATGTCAAGGATGGAGAGTGGTACTAGGAATAGAAATTTGAAAAGTATGGAAAATGTTTGTAATCGCAACAATGGAGATCAAAATAAAGAATCAATATCTAATGAATTAAAGAATACTGGAGAATCAGTGAAGGTGCTATTGATGGTATTAGCTACCATGGTATTGAATCTAACTAGTCAGCCAGGTGCCATGACTTCCATAACAATAACCTGTTATCCCTGCGCAGGATCACAGAAAATGGAAAGGGAGATGAACAAAGGAGGCACAGAAAAATATCAAGAACCTGAGGATGCCTTGGGCTAAAATTTATCTGTATTTTGTGTGAGAATTTCCAGAAAGTGAGAATTCACTTCCATCACTTTGTGATTTACTAGAGGCCATAAAGTTTGTCTGTTTTCTCAGATATTTAAGAAACCTGATTTCCGTTCTTATCAGTGAGACTCTATGCATGCTATCCTTCCATTTTGTTTTGTTTTGTCAATTGCATGTGTGTGCTTTCTGAAGGAGACTTGTCTTATCACTTCCACCAGGCAGACTTCACAATATCTTCTTCTCATGCATTGAAAACTTTGAGACCTGGCTAATTATTCCTCTTCAACCCCAAACCTACAAAACTTCTAACAGATTTCTGTGTCTATGTAGATGTCCTACACAGCAATAATTTTGGGCCATGTCTTAAAATAGACTTTATTCTTTAAAGCCGTTTTATATTTACTGGAAAATTGAGTATAAAGTACAGAAGTTCTCATATACTACTCCTTTTCTCTGGCATGCCTCTCCGTGAGCACAGTTTTTTTTGTATTGTTTTGTTCTGTTTTTAGCATCTTGCATTAGTGTGGTACGTTTTGTTACAACTAATTAACCAATACTGTTGCATTATTAACTGAAGTCTATAGTTTACATTAAGGTGCGCTCATTCTATGGGTTTTGGTAAATACACGCCATGGATCTATGACTACGGTATTATACAGAACAGTTTCACAGCTCTAAAAATCCCATGTGCTCCACCTATTTGTCCTTCCTCTTGCCCCATTTTGGGCTATTTTTAACTGCAATTCCTTTTGTCTCCTCTAATATTCTGCCATTATCTACAAGGTCAGCATCCACATTTTATCCCTAGAACATCTAGATTTCATTCTCTGGTCTATTTATACTTTATCTGGTTTTCAACCTCATCTTGACATTCTGGTTAATTTTTCCAAAATTTTATCCAGGTCTATCTCCCTAGTCATGACCATGCTTCCTTTAACAGTTTGTTTTTCTTTCATTTCACACCTTGCCAAGTTTATCCACCATTTCTCAACCTTGATATGGTTGAGAACCTTTAATCTTTAATCTTCTCTGCTCTTACACTTGGGCATTAAAGAAAATCACTCTCTTATTTAGTGTCACGTTGCTCTTACACTTGGGCATTTAATCCCCGCTAAAGAAAGTCACACTATTGTTTAGTCACACATTGCTGTTAGTCTTAGCAGAAATGAAAAGTGTCAGTCTTACATAAACTTTTGCTCAATCCTCAGCAACACTGATCCGTCCTTTTATCTATTTTGATTTAACAGTCACTATCGCTTCCCTCAATAGCTATTTCAAAGCCTCCCACTTTCTTGTAGACTATTTCATAATACCTGTCCCCATCACTGTCAACAGACTTCATCTCCTATTGTTATCAAGACATTTGAAGTGATAAGATATGATCTTCCTCAAGTTCCCAACCTCTTGTCTGTAAATTTAAGTATTACCAGACACCTTCTTAAAGTGTTTTTTTCAATATTAAATAAACATCTTTGCCCCATTAAAAATAATTCTCAATCTAAGCTTTTATTCTATCTTCCCTGGGAGCTCTATCTTTCACATATTAACTTCCTTTTCTTATATTAAATTCTCATTCTTTATTTTTCTTTCCCGGTTTATAATTATACTCAGGTTTCTCTTAATCTAAAAACAAACGAACAAAAACTCCACCAAAACCAATGACCTTTGAACTATTATCTCTCTCTTTTTATCCCCACCCAAACATTCTGGAAGAGTAGTATACATCCATGTTGCTTTCACTTTTTCACTTTCAAATTGTTCCATCTTCTTTGGCAGTCTGGCTTCTTCTCCCACCCCTGCCACCAAAAGCAATTGCGGCTTAGGTCACCAACAACTTCCAAAGAGCCAACCTAGTAGATATTTGACAGTCCTTATGTCTTAGAAATTTTTGACACTGCTAGTCATAGATTAGTTTTTTTAAAGCTCTTATAGCCTAACGGCCCTCTTCTCCTGTGGTTTAGTCATGCTTCTCTGAATTAGTCTGTTGTTTTTCTTCATAAACTCTTCTTTTTCCATCAGTTTGTAAGTGGTGCTCTTCTTCAGGGTTTTATCCTAAGATCAGCCTTGTAATCTTCTTTCTGTATGATTTGTTTTCGGCAATCTCATGCATTTTCACGCTACCAACTACTACTCATAGACTTTATGACTCCTAAATAGACGCCTCTCATTGGACCTTTTCGTTGAGACTCAGAGTCCTCTGTATCTGTGACTATCCCACAAACATATCCAAGTCATCCTATCCTTTCTTGGAGGGTGTAAAGGCCTCCTTAATGTTGGCCTGCTCTCTCTGCTATTTCTCACTTCTCTGCCTTTGCTTATGCTCCTTTGTCTGTCAGTAGATATCCCTTGCTTTTTGCCAATCCCACTTCACGTGGATGGTACAACTTACTATACTGTCACGAGTATACACACATCCTCCTTTTGGAAGTTTACCTTTACTTTACCTTCATGGCTTTCATAGTGTTCCCCACACGCCTCTAACGTTGCACTTAACTGCACTGTATTGTAGTTATGTTTAATGTCTATGCTTCCCATTAGGTTAAGAGGGCTGTAAGGGCAAGAACCATGTTCTATTTATCTTTACATCTCTAGTGCCTGACTTACTGCATAGAATATAGAGACCCCAATGAAACATGTTTATTATAGATGCTCTTATCTTATTCACACTTGCATTCCTTCATTGTACCTTGACTATGGCATTAATACTTTTAACTGGCATATGTTTAAAAATATTTACAAAGCAACCATATAAATATATGTGTTTTTATGGTGAATGCATTGATGAATTAAAATATCTGAGATAGAAATGTATTTACCTTCTAAGACAAAAGAACTGCAAAACTTCACATCAACCATTAAAAATGAAGAAACCTATATAGCCCAGTGCAGATGATTTCTTCTGTTCGGTCTTGGGGGCACCTTGTTCCTCAGAAAATGACATTATTGGCATTGTAATCACAAATAGTGTCTATTCTTATTATCGATTTCAATATTACGATATATCTACCTTTGAAAAGATTCTTTATGCTTGTGAAACTATGAAAGGAAGAAAAGTGACAAAAAAGCCCAGGATTGTTCTGGAATTTCAGAAATGGGAGATAAGATTCTAAATAGGGCTATTTTAACTTTGAAACATTACTGTAATTAGTTGCATGCTAAGTATAAATATTTCATCCCAATTTTACAGATCTATAATTTACTCTACTTGCTCTTCCTTCTGTTCTGCTTCCTGAGTTCTGGCTTTATTCCGTTGTTATATCTGTTTTCCTTGGGGGTGAAACTCCTGCCATATAATTTAACACGTGGTATCAGTTAGGGTGAAGGAATATCAAACTCTTTTCTTCATATAACCCCCAAAACAATTTTTAAACTATGTACCTTTTAATATTTATAATTGACATATTAAGTTTACATTTGTTTAGACGACTGCAAAGTGTGCAGTTTCTAGACAGAATTGGTCATTTATCTGTTTTTCTCAACCCCACCGCTTCCGTTTTTACTCCGCTATGTACTGTGAGCCTTATAGGGATGGGGATCTGCACACTACTTTTCCCAGGCTCCTCTGCCATCTGGCTTCTTCTTAATTTCTACCAGAGTGAAGCTGCTGAGGATGTCAGAAAGAAGAAAGAGCAGAGCCTTCTGTTTTAAATGGTTATTTCGGTAGCTGTAGCAGCAGTGGCAGGAGGTGATCCCTGACTCCGGCATCTGAAGCAGAGGCAGCACCTTCGTGGCAGCCCTGGTTAAGCTCTGTGTATCTTCTTTGGGGGATACAGTCAACTGGACCAGTAATGACTCCTGATACCTTTACTGTAGTCCTCTTTTGTTCTTCCATTCTTTCTAATGTCTTTGTGATCAATCCCTGTATTAAGTCTCTTCTCTTTGCAATTTCAGGAGTGCTTTCTGTTTTCCTGACCGGACACTGACTTGTGTGTGTTCTGTTGTAAATACTGACAGTTTAAAATAAAATTGTCAAGTCGTTCTTTAAAATGTATTCAACTATCATAGTGATTTAAACCACCACTTTTCTCTAATAGGAGAAACATTTACATCATTTTTAAGAATTTTTGAACTCTATTTATATTCCATTCTACCTTCACAAAAGTTTTATCCAAATATAATATAAATGTGTGCTTAAAAGTCTTTTTTTGATCATCAAATTATATAGTTTTTATAATAAAAATATGTATGCAAATTAAAATTAAAGTCTCAAATAACCTGTGACCAGAAATTTCAATATTTGTATACAATATATTGGTTCATTGGCCATAAAAATGAAACTTTATGACATTGATAGAGCTTATATTTTTTAATTAATTTGAACATCCCACGATTCAATATTAATTATGGTTTGAATGTAGTAAGGGTGAGCATTGTGCCATATATTTTCATTTTATAGAAACCTTGTTCAAGTGAATGAATAAAAGAAAATGGAAGGAGTTTTTTGTTTTGTTTTTAGCCATGCCATTCAATGCCATTCCTTGAATTTCTTCCTTGCTATATGTGGAAAATCACTGTGATCTCTTCATCAAAAAAAAATTCTTTTTAATGATCTAGCATTTGACAACTTAAGTAAATTCTTTTACTTTCTTTTACTATTGCTTTTAATTTTTTTAGATAAAAGCATTTGACTTATAAAGGGATGTAGTGACATCAGTGTTTCCATTTGCCTTACTTTGGTGCATCAGAGAATATTTATACCCAGAGCCACATGTCATAAAAAGATTTTGTATGCATGAAAGATATGCCCTTATTTTATAAAGTGGGAGAGGGGTGATTATATAGAGGATAAAGAAAATAAGAAATACCAAGGTCATGTTTTCAGGTAGATCATTTTTAGGAAAGATTACTTATAGAAATTGAGAATATGGAAATTTATTTCCTGTCAACCTACCTGTATCAGTTTGTCCCTTAAAAAGTCTTCTAGTACAATACAAGTAAGGTATGAACCTAAATACTAGAACACCCAGCTGTTCTCCTAATTTTTTTTTGTATTTCTATCTTAAACTTTATATACTTGTTATTTCCTGTATAAGGTTCTCTCCAGTCTTCCCAATTTTGTTCTTTCCCTTTAAACCAGAAGGAAATAATTTATCAGTCATATTAACTCACCCTTAACAATTTCTCCTATTCTGATCAGAACATATCTCTCAATTTTCTATTTTACATTGAAACATCTTTTGGACAGACCTGAGTTCTCATAAATTTTAAGAGCATATCAATTACAGAAAGTTATAAAACAAGTAAGGCAGATGAGGAATAGAGGAGACTTTGCCACATTCTTAGTTTTTGTTGTTGTTGTTTGTTCATTTGTTTTGTTTTTTAGATTCCACATATAAATGAAATCATATGGTATTTGTCTTTCTCTGACTTACTTCACTTAGCATAATACCCTCTAGACCCATCCATGTTGTCACAATTGGTAAGATCTCATTTTTTTTTTATGGCTGAGAAATACTCCATTGTGTATATAACCTCATCTTCTTTATCCGTACATCTAAAAAATATTTTATTTATTTATTTGACAGAGAGCGAGAGTGCATGCGAGCAAGGGGAGAGGCAGAGGGAGAGGGAGAAGCAGACTCCCCACTGAGCAGGGAGCCTGACACAGGGCTCCATTCCAGGATTCTGAGATCATGACCTGAGTTGAAGGCAGACGCTTAACTGACTGAGCCACCCAGGCGCCCCAGTGGTTTCATTTTCTTTAGGTAAATACCCAATGGTGGAATTACTGGATCATGTGGTATTTCTATTTTCATTCTTTGAAGAACTGCCATACTATTTTCCACAGAGGCTGCTCCAATTTACATTCCCACCAACAGCATACGAGTGTTTTTTCCCACATCCTCACCAATGCTTGTTATATCTTCCCTTTTTGATACTAATCAGCAATGAGAGGAACATTCTTACTTTTAAAAATAGACTTCATATCTTTATTTTTGGAATTATTTGCTCTCTCTGGCTGTACTTTCCTCTCTAAAAATTATGTTATGTACTGAACCCATGACTTCTGGTTTTAATGAAAAGACGCTTTAACATGAGATCAACCCAACTCTGAAACATGAGTGCCACCCCTGGTAAAATCAAATAACTCAGAAATTTTCCATGTTTCTTCTTTGACTCTTTTTTTTTTAGATTATTTATTTATTTATTTGACAGAGAGACAGCCAGCGAGAGAGGGAACACAAGCAGGGGGAGTGGGAGAGGAAGAAGCAGGCTCATAGCGGAGGAGCCTGATGTGGGGCTCGATCCCAGAACACCGGGATCACGCCCTGAGCCGAAGGCAGACGCTTAACGACTGTGCTACCCAGGCGCCCCTCTTTGACTCTTTTTTAATCTGATAGTCTGTCCATAATCATCATGACAGACTCCTAGAAACATTCTTTTAATTTTGGTTTTCTCTTAGGAAGGTAGACAGTTAAGCGGACCCATGCAATTCAACCCATGTTTTTTAAGGGTCAACTGTGTTTACTGTTATTTAAAATACACTTAGATTCATGAAAAATGTCTACACCAGCAGAAAATATATACCAGTAATACACATTTTTCTGGAGTTCCATCATAACATCATTATGCCATTTTGATGGTGTTATTTGCTTTGCAGGGGTAAATAATCCCAAAGAAAATTTCAATATGATGAATCTTGTTGGATAATCTAAATTACCTTAGGTTATTTTACTGAATTGTCATTTGTATAATTGAATTCACATTTTTAATTTCTGAAAATTGGAATTTACGTCTCTATTAATAATAAAATAATGTTAAGGAAAATGTTATGTACCCTCAACATCTCGGCAGTCATGCTACAATGTTGACCGCCCTTTCCTCCTTAAAATGTCTTCCCTTGGGTTTCATGGCACCACATTTTCTCAATTTTTTCCCCTATCTTTGCCCTCTCCAACAAACTTTTAGGTAGGCTTATTCTTCTGCACCTGAGAAATATCTCAGTATTTCTCAAAGCCTAGTCAGAATGATTAAATATCTCTGTGAATAAAATAAAAATCTAGTTGCAACAAACAGAGTTATAATTTTTCTGGCTAAAAATCATTTGTCAGTTGTTTTCATTATGCCTAAATTTTTGCTTTCTAAAAGGACAGCACTGAACTTTAAGTTATTATACAGTAATGGCATGCTCTTACGTGCAAACGAAAACAATTAAATTGAATGGTAATGAAGACTAGCATACTATTGCTTATGTGTGATTGTTATATAATAAATTCTTAAGGTTTTTTTTTTTTTAAGTTATAGTTGTAAGTAACCTTCACATTAACATTCTTGTATTCCTCACTTCAAAGGTGAGAACGCAAGTCTCAAAAATGTAACTAACTGGAGCAAGCACACAAGTCTAAAAACAGCATCAACATGAGACTAATTCTCATGCTTTTTTATCATTAACTTGCATTTAGCAAATGAAGTTTGTTAGCATAATAACTCACTAAGAATTTTTTCTGTTATTTCTTTAAAGCATTTTTTATAATGCCTTTAATAATATCTGTGCTTTTCTTTATCCTTTGTTTTAACATAATTGCTTATCTGGGTTCAGATCAGGTAGGACCTCTCAGAGATACAAAGGGAGAATACAAAGGGTTTGTGGGTTTTTAATATAGGAATATAAGATAAATTATCGTGGTTTTAATAAGAGGAATGAGAATTGATCATTCCTCCTTTCGTACTGAAAATATTGATGTTAATGTTTTTCAAATAAGATTCCATGTATAATTGGTTTAATAAATAAAACAAACTCTGTAAGATTTTAATGGATATAAAAATGGCATTATTATTTTTTCCACCATGGCCTTCAAAACCTTTTATTTTTTTCCCTTCCCCATGTCTTGGAAACAACTTATTGAGATCCTTTAGCTTTCTGAATATATTTAAGTATTTCAGAAATAATTTCAGTTCTGCCAATGATCAGATAGTTTTTACAGGATTAACCCAGCAAAGAAAAACAGTTATAAATTCTGTATCAAATTTAAAAACACACAAGTTAAAAGGACTGGAGATAAACCAAAAGCAGGAAGAAAATGAGGGTATCAGTGTCTTGAAAAATGGTAATTGCACTAGGTCAGATCCACTTTCATATGGCTTATTTCCTGAAGACCCACCTCAGTTTAGATGACAAGAGGTACTACAGCTCAAACAGGAGGTCAGAGTCTTATTAGCATAAAGTGTCAGAAGATGGAGTCTGAGGCAGCCAGGGTGGCCAGAAATTAAAAGGGAAATCACAGAAAGGAGGGAGTCATGGAAGAATGAGCCAAAAATTTGTGAATAAGCTTCCCTCAAGTCCTTGGTTGACTCCCAAACTGCACATGCATGAGGATGACTTTTTAAAAAATCAGCAGAAAGCAACAACCAGAAGACTAAAAGAGCTCAACAAAGATTATAATTACTGCTTATGACAGGGAAGATAGAGATAAAATTTTGAGTCCCTCTAAGTCACAAGGGTTTGATGAAAACCACAAGCTTTTCATAGAAACTCCAGAAGGCTATGCTTAAGAACATAAGGATTGCTAAAACCAATTGATTTTCCCTAAAAACTAAAGAAAATAAAAAAGACCCGATTTAACAATACGTAAAACCAAACCTCCACAAGTTCAGGGGAAATCTGTAATAACTACCTACTAAAGCAAAAGTTAATCCCCTTCAGAGTATGCAATCTCAGAGACATAATCTTAAATCTTCATAATGTGACAACCACAATGGTCAGTTTCTAATCAAATGTGACAAAACAGAAACGAGAAGAACTAGAAAAATGTGACCTATGGTTAATAGAAAAAGCAGTCAACATAAATCTATCTGGAGATGGCTAAGATGTTGAAATTGTAGCAGACAAGGACTTTAAAACAGGTATTATGAGTACGATGAAGGATTTACAGAAAAAGATGATCATAATAAAAATACGTGGAATCTCAGAAGAGAAATGGAAATTATTTTTAAAAAACTGAAATTCTAGAACTGGAAAATAAGCTACCTACAATTAAAAAAGAGTTACAATATGAGCTTAGCAGAAAATTGGAGACTGCAGAAGAAAGAATCAGTAAACTTGAAAGCAGATCAAACTAAATGATTTAATGTAGAAGTCAGAGAGTAAAAATATTTTAAGAAATTAAATAATACCTCAGTGACTTAGAGACAATACTAAGAAGTTTAACCCTCTAAGCCTTATAGAGGGAGAAGAAAGGAAAAAGAGTAGAAAAAAATAACTATAGAAAGAATTGCCAACATTTATTAGATTTTATGAAACATATCCTGGAAGCTCAGTGAATCCCTAGGAATATAAATACAAAAAACCCCCCCACATCTAGGCATATTATAGTTACACATCAAAACATCAAAAATGAAATAAATATTGTAAAAAAGGCCACCCACACTAAAAAAAAGTAACAAAAGTACAAATGATGTCTAACTTCTCATCAGAAGCAAAATATGGCAAAAGACTATACAAAGACATCTTTAAAATGGTTGACATTAAGAAAAGTGTCAGCTCAGAGTTTTATACATACTAAGAATATCACTCAAAACCGAGGGCAATAAAGACATTTTAAGGTTAAAAAAAAAGGTGAGAGGCACTGATAGAACTACACCACAAGACATTCCAAACGAAGTTCTTCTAAAGTAAATGATGGCAGGTAAGAGCTCAGATATGTAGAAATAAGTGAAAAACCTTAGAAATATGGATAAATGGTTAAGTACCAGAAACTTTTTTCCTCTTTATATCTATAAAAGGGAACTAGAAGTTTAAATTAAAGAACTATTACATTTTACTGTGGAGTTCTGAAATAATAATTATTATGACCACAATAACATAAAGGATAGGGTGGTATAAATGAAATTATATTGTTACAATCTGAAACTTTTTAAAAATGCAAAGTGGTATGATATTAAACTAGATAGAATGTGATAAGTTAATAATACATAATATATTCTCTATACTAACCATACAAACAGAAATACAAAGAGATACAGTAAAAAGTCAAAAGAAGAAATAAAGTCAAATATGAAAAATATTCAATTAACCAAAAGAGAGTCAAAAAAAGAAAGAACAGAGAGAAAAATGGGACATACATGAATCAAATAGTGAATTATAAACCTGAACCCAACTATTCAAAAATTCATCAGGAAGACATAATAATTATAAATGTGTGGGCACCTAATCACAGAGATTCAAAAAAAGTGAAGCAAAAACTGACAGAAATAGAAATAAATAAATAAGGAAGTTAAAGGACCTCTTTGAAAAATTAAAGAACAAGGGGAACTATATCAGTGATGCTAGACCTACCTTACTTAGATCCTGAAACTAAATGATTAGTCCTTGTTTTTTTTTTTTTTTTTGCAAATAGCATTGCATTTTTAAAAGAAAACAATGATATCAATTGTGTTTATAAATTGTATTGTGACTTCATTGTGTATCACATACTGACAAATGTTTGGAGTGTAAATTTGGCAAAAGTAAGGCCTTATCACAGATACTTTTCTATTATAAGAAATATTTTAAAATTTACCTTTATTTTTCTCATCAGTTTTTCTCTACACTAAGTTCATAAAATAGTACTAGCTGCAAATTTTGCTGAATTTTGCATTCAACATCACCAGCTAATGCTCTGCCTTGCACTTATTTTATATGAAATTAGCTTCCAGGAGTTATATTTCAATCATTGGAGAGGTGATAGGTTGGTAGGTAGATAGACAGATAGGTACATAGATAGATACATAGATAGATAGATAAATGCTTACCTTAAAGACTAGTTCTCCTACCAAGCCATTCCATGTCCCATCTTCTTGTGGGCTTCCGTACTTGTGATCCGGTGCAACATAAATTTCATAGTTAAAACCCAGGTAGTTAGACAAGGCATCCAAAACATCAATGGAGAAGCCCTGGTACTTCTTCGGCTTACCCAAGACATTTTCAGAGACCATTACAAAAGGTTCTTCCTGCATGGAAATAAGAGAAATCCTTGATGTCAATCTATAGTGCTCCCTAAAAGCAAAAATTAATTCTTCAAAGACTTTTGCTTAGAAACAGCCTAAAAATTGCTTCTGAACTTAGAAAATTAACTTAGAGATATAACTTATGCGTTATTAATGTGTCATAGTATTGAACAATGTTTAATCACTGAATTTCTTCTCATCTTTCATTTAATTACTACCATATCAAGAATTAGATGAAAGTGACTATAAAACTTCAGGGGCCATGAATTCATTTCTCTTGTCACTGTAGAACCAACCTACAATTCATCAATAATAAAATTATATTTAAGAAACCATAAATTTATTGTATCCTGAGGCATTTATTATCTATATATGTCAAAAATATGTAAAATAACATTTTAACAGATATACTCTACACAAACTCCCTGAAAAGAACAAAAACTTCTAAGAACATATAATTTAACTAAAATTTATAACATAACACTTACTGGAAGTTATTTTGTAAGTAATTTTGAAATGTGGATATAACCACACATTTCATTGCAAAAATAGCTTCTTACCATTGCTATGAGAAATTCACTTAAGTTTTTGGTAAACTGTATAATTTAGTAAATTTAGCAATTTGGTTTCTGCTTCCACCTCTTTTATCATTTTGTGTTTTTGTCCTCTTAGAGTTAATAAATAGGCTCCTTTCACTTTTTAGAACACCTGGTGTTAAGAAAGCTCAATTGGTTTGAAACATGCTGGCAGACTATAGGAAATTAGATAATCTATTCCTTAATTTCCTAAACTTGTTCAGAAACCTCTCCGAACAGTAATATTTACAGACAACCGTTCCTATATATATGTCTATCTAGCCCTCTGGGCGGGTTAAAATCTTTTCTGGGTTTAAGCCAGAAAACCCAAAGATTTTAACCTTGGATCTTTTTTCCTTAGACTCACAGATGAACCTTCACTGAGACGTAAAATAATGCTTTACTTTGGCTTTTAGTCAAAGACACGAAGTAAGGGTCTTATAAAATCACTGCATCTATTATAGCAATATTGTCCACCATAACATTCAGTTTTCCCCTAAAAATTACCATGAGATGAATGTTTGAATTGTTCAGAGCCAAGAGGGCTTCATTTTGCTTCAGTAATGCCCTCTTCTAAATGATGATAACTAATTACTTTGGTATCTCTTTTCACTTTGGACACCCAGAAAATCGGTTCTAAGTCTGGTGCTCATCTACGACTATGGTGATATTATGGTATTTGTAGTATTTTTTAAATCTCAGTTTTCTAAACTAGTGACACTTTCTCTTTTTAAAAATTCGGTCTTGGTCAACTGTTTATATCTTACCTTGAGTAAAAAAAATCAGTAAATAAATAGACAAAGGAGGTGACTGCTATTTGTTCCCCAGTAGCTGTTCTCTTCCTCACTAATTATATACATGTATATACATATGTGCATGATATGTACATCTGTATCTATCTATCTATCTATCTATCTATCTATCTATCTATCTATCTATCATCTATCTGTATTTTTATATTAGCACCTGAGAATAAAGACAATCCACAGTCTCCTTTCAGGCAAGGTGAGACCATGTGACCAATTCTGACCAATGCAATATAAACAGGTACTTTGTGCAACTGTTCTTTCATCTTTCCTCCTTCTTTCCAGCTGGAATGAATACGTAACGGCTGGGGCTCTGGTAACTGTTTTAAAGCACACAGAATAGAGAAACAAGACAGAAGAAGTCTATGCCCTTGAGATGTGAAACGGCATACCAGACTGTAACTTTCTAGGATTCTATTAGAATCAGAAGAATTAAACAAATTCCAAAAAGAAGACCATATTCAAAAAGCATGCAAATAAGATTAAGAAATTCTGGAATTTTAGAGTTAGAATTAGTCTATATTTTAGACATTTATTTATTGACAAACCAAAGTAAAGATGATTCATAAAAGATCTTATTTGACCAATTCCTTTACCAGTAATTTTGGACCCTATGTATTCTCTGTTTACCCATGGTCTTCAAAATCTAATAGACCTCTAAAGTTAAACAGCAATTTAATAAACAGAAAGCTGAATACCACTGTTCAGGATGACACTTAAACAGATAAGAACACTAATTAAATATATTGCAAAACGAAATGATCTGTGTGGCAAAAATATTATCCCAATGTATGCTTTGATATGAAATATTGTTATTTTTTCACTTTTACTCCTATCTCATTGGAACAGTTGTTTAATATGCTAAATTATATTTACTTAATATGCTAAATTTTCCTCCTTAAAATTATTTTTAATTCCAATATTACAAGTAAATACCCAGGCAAATGGATCCTTTCAAAGGTTTGTTGTCAAAATCTGGTTATAGAGAAATCAGCTACAATTGATTAAAGGTACAGAGTAAAAAATGGTTATACTCAGGGTTCTTTTTCAGAGGATTGATAAATTATTAATGAACATGCTTTTCAAATTTATGACCAAAATAAACCTTTATTACATCCTATCACTTCTCTTCTGAATAGATGTTTTTAGGCTTTGTTGTTAAGCTCTTTAACAGATTCAGATCACTATTTGTAAATCTTACCTCAGACCATTTGCGCTTTATGAGGACAATCAGCCAATATATCGGACAGGTAAGTGTAGCAATAGAAATTAGATTGAAGGTCTAGGACCTATAATAGAAAAGATACTTTTCCTTCTCTATGGCAATACTGAACTTGGTTGAATCACTTTTATCTATGTACCTATTTCCAAAATTTATTCATTCATTGACTTGCCTATTTAACACGAATTGAGCAGCTACAGCAACAAGTTACTACCCTCAATATATGAGTGTGGTATCCACTATACTCGATATTGTAGAAAGTCATGGACACCACTTTCAAAAGAATCATAGTTTGGAAAAAGCCACATACTTAAAAAATACAACATAAAACAAAAGTGACACACAAAAAACACCAGGGAAACACAATGGAAACTAAAAAAAAAAAGAAAGAAAAAAAGAAAACTATCATTTTGGGGGTTACTGGTTATGTACTATTTTAACAGATAAGAAAAATTAGGAACAAAGTCTCAACTCAAGATCACATAGCAAGTTACAGAACAGAAAGTCATCATAAATAATTTTATTTTATTTTTGTAAAGATTTTATTTATTTATTTGAGGAAGAGTGAGAGTGAGAATGAGAAAGAGCACGAGTGGGGTGAAGGGCAGAGGGAGAAGTAGACTCCTCACCAAGCAGGGAGCCCGACCCAGGGCTCGATCCCCCAGGACTCTGGGATCATGACCTGAACTTAAGGCAGACACTTAACCGACTGAGCCACCCAGGTGCTGCATCATAAATCATTTTACTTCAATTTTATCTCTTTGGACCTCAAATTTTTCAACCCTTGCATTAAAATCTAGGTCTCTGTAATTCGCCTCAAATTTTAATGCAATTTATAGCGGTGTGAGACAGGAAGAGACTCCAGATGCCTGACAGAAAAACAATAAATCCACAATAATCTCTGGAGGAAGTATCTGCATTTTAGGTCTTACATTATTCCTTCAAGCAACTGTTTGAATAAAATGTTCAAAAAAAGTCAAAGATATCATGTAAAAGGAAATTCTATTTCATATATACAAATGGCAGAAATAATATAGAACAGAAGTAGATTTTTGAAGAACTCGATACTGGAATTTTCAGATGTATATTATAAAAATGATGTTACTATGCTTAAAGAAATCTGGGACGAATTGACAGGAAATTGGAAACCACATGAAGTGTCATTACACAATTTGAAAAGAACTAAACAGAAATTTAAAAATTAGTAAAGAGAATGTCTGAAGTTAAGAATTTAATGACTGAGTTAATCAGCAGATTAGAAACAGATGAAGAGAGAATGAGTGACCTGTAATAGTTTAGAATTAATACCCACAGTGGAAAGGAATAAGCAACTAGAAAATCCCAAAGCAAGAGTAAAGAGATGAGAAGCAGAAAGAGAGGTAGTCTGATAATCCCCAATACTGTTAAGGATATGAAGAAACAGGAGTTGTCATTCACTATTGCTGGATGTTTAAATTGGTTTAACACTTTAGAAAACATCTTGACATGTCTAGAAGAGAATGGAGATGTTTATAGACAAATTAGTTTTGCCCGTTTTTGAGTGTTACATAAATATTTATTTGGCATAAAGATATGTACAGCAATGTTCCAACCATTTCACTTCTTGGGTATGAAGACTTAAGAGAGTCTCAGGCACCAAAATATACACCCAAGAATGTTTATAGCAACATTGTTCATAATAGCCCAAATCTGGAAATAGTAAAAACCCAAATGTCCATCAATGTGGAAAAGATAAATATACTGTGGTATATGGATGCAACGTAATACCAAACAGCTTAAAATTTAAGAACTAGAGCTGTACACAATAACACTAATGGACTTTTAAAAGAATAACGTTGGGTGAATAAAGCAATACTTGAAGAAAACAGTCTGACTCCAGTTTTGTAACATTCATAAACAGGTAAAGTTAACTGTGTATTTAAGGATTCACACCCGGGTGGAGATACAATAAAGAAAATGAAAGAAGTGATCACCTCTGGGTGGTTAGCTCTGAGATGCTGGGGAGGATATGACCAGAAAGGTGCACAGGGAAAGCTGGCTCTTGTGGTAATGACAGCATTCTATTTTTTGATGTGGACAGTGGTTGCCTGGTGGTTACTTCATTTTTCATTAACTAATGGTCTGAGGTTTTTTTCTGTCTGGGTGTTACATTGCAATATAAACAAAAATAAAGAAAAAGTACGGTAAGTGAGACCGGATCATGGAGGGCATTGAAGCCATATTAAGGTTTTTGCCTTCTATTTGGCAGGGAGCTGGAACTTTGTGGAAGGGAAACAGCATAATCAGAAAGTAATGTTGAGAACAGAGTATAGAATGAATTGTGGCAGAAGCAAGGTCTAGGGGTCCTTTGCAACAATGCAGATGAATGACAGGAGATTATACCCTGTGACTATTTATCATATAGTTCCAAAATGTATACAGGTGGCTTTGAGTCTTCTATTATACAGACAGCGGGGTGGGGGTGGGGGAGGAGGGAAGAAATGATAAAATCCTGCCTTTAAAATTCATTTTCCAGCAATTAGTTTCAAAGAGTATTAATAGAACTGAGTTTAAGCTGGTGAAAACCTGTCTGCCTATTAAGAGAAAACAAATTGCAGATTTCGATTTCCTGATCGTTTGGACAATAGATTCTCTAAGCACAATCCTCAGCAATTGGAGTAAACAAAGCTTTCACAGAATGCCTGTAGTTTATCAATCCGAGTGCATTAGCATGAGGATCCACAGACCTGCTTGTAGAAAAGAGTATTTCAGTGGTTTGATAATTTTCATATTAGCAAGGATTTATTCACATCACTTGTTGGGTTATTAGATAATAACTTCATAATTCTGAATTTGTATTCAGTCACTTAAAAAATCTCATGCTAATTGCTTAGTTGATTTACAACACTGTTTGCCTCTTGCAGATTTTGTAGCTAATTCCCATATCTTAATAACTATGCAATACTGTTTGCTAGTGATAGAGTTGGAAAAAAGCATCTGACATTTCTGATAGGTACAAGCGACAAGCTCTACTACCAAGGCTTTACTGAGAGCTATTCAGAGGTTTTAATATGCACAACTTCACAGAACACCAGGATGGCCCAAACTAGGAATGAGCCCCTAGAAATTCTTTACAATTCTGCTCACAATGCAGCTCAAAGACATTAAAAAGAGAACAAGAATATTTCTTAATGGTCTGTTTAAATTTTTTTTCCTAATAAAACATGTTCCTGGCCGAAGCAAAAAAGGGTTGTCTTTATGCACAGTGTTGAGCTTATATTTTGCTTAGGAATGATACATTCCACTTTGATATAGGCAAAACTAATGACCACCATTCTCCTTGGAAAAGCATCATTATTTCTTATAGACCACATATGAACATTTGGAACGTCTCTAAGTTACAAGGCTAATGGTGTGGAATTTGTTATTAAAAATATATCAAGATACCAGGATAGTAAAACAAACATGAACAACATCTACAGAGGAATAAACAATCTAGGTAGTATAAGGAAAAAAAATCTCCCAGCTGCATGGAGAGAAGAAAAGAGGTCACAAGGCCATGCAATGAAAATGTCTTTAAAGAAGCTTTGGCAAAAGGATTTTATGGAGGAGCAAATATTTAGAAAATATCACAATAAACGTATCTTTCAAAATCCTTGCTGAAGTATTTTTATCACGCAACATTCAAGTTATAAATTATAGAGGTAAACTTAAAAAGCCATTCTAGGGACGCCTGGGGGGCTCAGTCGGTTAAGTGCCTGCCTTCAGCTCAGGTCATGATCCCAGGGTTCTGGGATGGGGTCCTGCATGAGACTCCCAGCTCAGCGGGGAACCTGCCTCTCCCTTCTGCTTGCTGCTCCCCCTACTTGTGCTTGCGCTCTCTCTGACAAATGAATAAAATCTTAAAAAAAAAAAAAAAAAAGCCATTCTAGCTTCCTAAAGCCATACCTTATTATTTCTGTTTCCTATTTTGTAAGCAATTATTTAAATGACAAAAAATATTTTAAATTGAACATAAACTTAAGACTATTAGTATGCAATGTAATTCACTTTAAAAGTAAAATATTTGATTTTATACATTGCTTTCAAATCATGAAATGGTTACATCTTAGTGACTTACAGGCTAAATGGAAAGTGGCAAAACAAAACAAAAAATGTAAATTTTGTTTTCATGAGAATCTGAAAGAAATATAGAATGTAGTAACTGGGAATATAAGGTTACCAAGGACAATATGCAATCACAACAATCTTAAGTACATTAATTCTCATTTATTGATTTTCCCTAGCATGCACTTGAAAATACACTTTAGGAGACTAAGATTTTATGAACCATATGATTATCATAAATAAACTTAGAAATACCAGACTCTTAGTTTGCTTTCTGACTGCTAGATAATATTTTTTGTTTGTTTGGCCCAAGTCTTCGTTATTTTGCTCAACTTAACACCTAAGTGAATAGCCACATGGAAGGGTCAATTCTATTCTACAAATATTGTTAAAAGTTTACTAGGTGCAGCGTACTTCATAAGTGCAGTTATCCCAAGAAAAAGTATCAAGAACATGTTTTGAGATAACAGCGTATTGCGATTGCAAGAAGTGAGTGGCTATACCAAATGTAAGAAGTCTGCAAAAATACTAAACTTTAGGACTTGGTAACATTTGACTTCAGAACGATGATATTTACAAACTCTCTGGTTGATATATCATGTTCCTGTTAAAATATTGCCAAGAACAGTAATGTTAAAAAATGTCAGCAGAACCGTATGGTAAGATTTATTTTCCATCAAGATATAAAAGCATCTAATAAATACAAACTAAAGCTAATTAAGTATCAGAATATAGTGAAAGCCATATAAAATTAAATGTGGAATGTTTATGACTAGCGGGTTTTTTGTTTTTTTTTTTGAAAGAGAGAGAGAGCATGAGCGTGGCAGGGTTGTGGGGAAGGGCAGAGAGAGAATCTTGAGCAGGCACACCCAGCAGGGAGCCTGATGCAGGGCTCCGTCTCAGGACCCTGAGATCATGACCTGAGCTGAAATCAAGAGTCCGATGCTTTAACCGACTGAGCCACTCAGGCGCCCCTGACTAGTGGTATTTTTATCCAAAATAATATTACTTACAGGAAAATAGCAGAAAGTCAGATTTTTTTTAGTCATTCAAAAGAGTGTTAATGCTGGGCATACACTAAGAATATGATAGGGAACAAAGCAAACAAGAAATGGACATCTCTATCCTTGCAGACCTACATCATAATGGGAGCGAGAGACAATAAATAAAGTAAGTATTATATATGTTATGTCAGATGGTGATAAGTACTGTAGGGGAAAATTAATCAAATAATGACAACAAAGAGCATGTGGAAAAAGGCAGTCCCTTCAATCAGGAAGAGCCTCTGTAGAAAGAGCATTCCAGACTGAAAAAAGAGTAAGTGCAAATGTGTCAGGAAGGCATTTCTCTGACATGTTGGAGAGACAGAGGGACACTAGTGTGGCAGGAACCTAGAGAGCTAGAGTCAGATAGGAAATGTCTGAGAAGTAATGTGTGTGTATCAGATGGAGCCGAAACAGGGCCTTTAAACTCATAATGACTTTAGCTGTTAATTCCACTGAGATGGGCAGCCAGATGGATTCCAGGCAGGGGAGGGACATGATCTAATATGTTTAACAGTTTACTAGACAGTTGACAGGATTGTCAGTAACTCCTGAAGGTAGAGCTAATAGGGTTCAAGGATATACTGAATGTGAGGTTGTAAGTATTTAGTGAGAAGTGATGTAATGCTATGCCATATCTTAGAGACCCTCAGTGGAGGCATCAGTCTTCAGAAAAGTATGGACTCTGAGATTCTCCATGAATGTTTTTTATTTGGGGTATGTGTCACAATTCTATTAAAGGAATTAAAACTTTTCTTTGAAGGTTTTATTTATTTGAGAGAGGGCAACAGAGAGAGCACAAGCAAGGGGAGCAGCAGAGGGAGATAGAGAAGCAGACTCCCTGCTGAGCAGGGAGCCCAGCATGGGACTCAATCCCAGGACTCCGAGATCGTGACCTGAGCCTAAGGCAGACACTTAACCGACTGTGCCACCCAGGAGCCCAGGAATTAAAACTTTCAATCAATAGACTAAAGTCCTCAAGGTGAATGTTCAATATGGAATCAAAGGTAGTATTTTGTAAAAACCTACAGTACTGAACACAAAATTAATACACATTCAAATTTAATAGAAGAAAGCATGAAAATGTGTACTTTTTTTTCCTGTGTATTTGTGACTCATATAATCTGTTAAAAGGGAAATTATATTTATTTGAAACAATTGCAATCATTAAATTATCATCTTTAAGATTAAATTTTAAAGGGACAGAATTCAATAGCAAACACTGATGGTGAACTATTTATTTTTGTTCTCTTAACACACCTTTGGAAAATACAAAAATTAAAATAAGATGAGTTATTTTATTTATTGCTCATCAGATTGACAAAGATGAAAAAGAATGTTAATGTTTATCAACAAGCACGTGAAGAAACAGGCTTTCTTATACACCACTTATGTGAGTCAAAATTGCAACAGCTTTTCAAGAAAACAAATTCACAGCAGGAAGGCAAATGTCTTCAAATTTTCATATTATTTCTTCTGTAATTTTACGTTTAAGAGGGTAATCATAAATAAGCATGAGTATGTATCTAAAAGAATGTTCATTGCAACTTCTGCAGTGAGAACTTGAAAACAAAGGAAATTCTCAACAATTACAAATTTTTTTTTTAAAGTTGTATCTGTATGATCAATGACTACACAGCACATTCAGTCATCAGCCTGTGTCTCCATGCCCTGTCACCTAGCCACCTGCTCACACCTGGGTTTCAGGTTGTTTCCTTAAGCCAAGAATAACATTTTTTAAGTTTGGGATTGGTTTGTTTTTATTAGTCTTCTAGAGAGATTAAAAATATCACTTTAAAAGCATTGTTTCATTTGCATTCCCATATATTTCAGTGAATGAGAAAGAAAAATGTTGATTTCTGTTGGCATGTTGGGAATTATATATAAGGGTGAATAAACTAATGAAAGTTTAAAGCAAGTATAAAGATAATTCATCAAGTAGCTGGGGGGGAATATCGATCACATCTGCTGTATAAAAACTATTTACATTAAGACCATGTATGCATATATTGCTAAATAGAAAGAAAATGTACAAAACTACCTGTGCGTGTATGCGTCTTAATTCAGATTGCAGCATATCACCATGAGCTAAGTGGCTTAAACAATACTTATTTTTGCACAGTTCTGGAGGCTAGGAAATCCCAGATCAAGGTGTCAGTAGATTTAGTGTCTAATGAGGGCCTTGGTTGCCCCACCTCCCCTGGCAGAAACCAGAGAGATCATCATTCTTGTGTTTCTTCTTATGAGGGCTCTTTTCTCATGCCTTACTTGCTCTCAAAGGCCTCACCTAAAAATACCATCACATTGGGGATTAAGCTTCTACACATGAATTTTCAGTCCATAACAGTGTGTGGCTTAAAATTTTAAAAATAATGATAGTAGTATTAATAATAGGAAGCATCTGTATAGGACTTACTATATGCTGGGCTTTTTTCAAATTCTTTTTGTATATTTATGTCTAATAGGCCTGTGAGTTTAGAATCATAATTATCTCCATTATTATGGGTAAAGTAACTTAGTTTTGTTTAGCTAGTAAGTGATAGACACTAAAATATTCTGAGTTTTTGATGGAATTATGAATGATTTGTGGTTAATTTTTGTTTTTCACATTTTGTAAGTTTTTGTCATTGAATATATAATATTTACTTCAACACTTGTTTGATAAATCAGTCTAAAGTGTGAGGGAGAGGCCAGGGTTAGAAATAAAAATTTGTTTATAATTTTTGAGAAAGTAAATGAAGTCATTTAGGGTTAAAGTATAGCAAGAGTCAAAAATGGAATTCTGGAAGAAGAGACTCCAGTGAAGGAGGTAGAAGGAATAGAGAGGTCAGAAGAGAATCAGGAGTGGAGGCTCAAGAGAGGACAGGGTTTCAAGGAGTAAGCTGGCAGTGGATTCTAATGAGGTAATAGGTAGAGAAAGATAAAACCTGAAAACTTCCACCTCATTCGTCAAGTACGAGATCATGACGACCTTTTGAAAAGCACTTTCTTTGGAGAGGTCAAGATAGAAGCCCAATTTCAGTGGTTGGAGAATAAAAAAATCAAGTGGAGACAGAACTATCCTGAGACACTGACATGAGAAAGAATTAGTAGAATAAAGGGAGTTCAGGGTCAAAGAATGTTTTTTTTTTTTCACAAATGTTTTTTTTACTCAAAACATACTTCAGGCGAAGGGAGGAAGCAAATGAAAAATACCAACAATAATAAAAAGCTTGCGTGAGGCCTATGCTCATCCTTATCACTTGACATTCATCACGTCACATAGTTCTTGGAATACTCTGGTATTGTGACTGCCATTTTATAAATGAGAGACTGAAACTTGGGAATAGAATAGACAAATAATGTGCCTGAGCTCACAAACTAGCAAGAAAGATTGAAATTTGAATCCGGTGTTGTCTGATAGTAAAGTCTGTATTCTTAACTATTAATCTAGACTGCCCCATCAGCATTTGGGTGTGTTCACATGCCTGGGGTGTGGGGAATGAGGTGCAGACACAACATGGCAGATACCAGAAAAAAACAAACCAAAACCAAAAAAAAAAACCACAAAAAAACCCTTGGTCTTTTAACACATGGTGGTGTCTCAATCAATCAATCTTTCTCCCTCTCTCTCTTTCTGCACTCTATATCCTCAAATTCCTTTTTATTTCTAAAGTCATTTATATGTTCTTCTTCTGTTTCACACTTCAACTTTAGTCAGCATATTGATGGGATCACAGTTTTAGCACAAAGATTATTTTAAAGTGAAAACATTTAAAATTTATTTGAACTTCCCTTATCTGACTAAAGCAGAGCCTCCGGAAAGTGTAAAAGGCACTAACCCTCCTCCAAGGGAGTTTCCTGCAAATTCCAGGAAGCGGAAGACTTCTCATTCCCTTTAGCATTAAACAAACAATAGACCCTTCCATACTCTCCTTTAGGAAGCCCTAACACCTTGTTAATCTGCCTATCACACGTTAATGCACAGGTTTTCAAACATTCGAACCTAAGAGGGTAGAGAAAAAGTTTTTCTCCCAACAATCTCAAGTCTTTTTTTCTGAACAAAGACGGTCTCTTCCCTAAAAGGAGATCTGGAGAGAACAAGATACCTAATAATTTCACTAAGCCCACTCTACACCCTCTGTAGAAAATGCCCTATTTCTGCCACTGGCCTGCCTGATCTAAGGTTTTAAGAATAAGGTGACAGGTTTTCTATTTCTAGTGAGCTGAATGCTTTCTGAAGGATGTACCTTTTTCTTTTGATTTTATTACGAAGCACAGTGAGAAACTTAAAAGAAAAGATCTCCTACATAGAGGGCAGAAACTAACAGTAGAAAGCAGAAAGGTGTGATATTCAAAAACAACAAACAAATCTGTGGGGATTTACAAAATGAGAAGTCTGAACTTTTAGCTACAAAGACAATATTCTATGTTTCACAAATTAATAAGCATATAGAGAAGATTACCTGAAATGTTATTAAAATTAATAACAAGGCATATAAAAATGACCTCTGTGCCAGCTCTTACCAGGACTGTGGATATGAATTACAGTTTTGAATTACTTACAGGGACACATATAAGGAATTAGAGCTAGGTTCTGATAATTGACTGGAAAATATAAAGTTGTAGAAAAGGTTTTTTTTTCATTGCTATGTTTTATTGCATAATAAATCAGCATACTTAGCCTAAACCAGCGCTAACACTTCTCCTGTGAGATCCTTCATTGGATAGAGCGAAAGTCACTTAGGAATGTCAAAAAAATAACATTGGTCCTATTTATTCTTGCATTCCTCAAGGAGATACTCCAGCTGTGTTCCCAAATGTAATACTATGTGTATTAGAGTACATCTTAGTTCTTGGAGTTGATAACGTTATCAAAGGTCATTCTTAAAATTTGAAAGGACTGATAAAACAAAGGTGAGAGATTTTTCAAATTTTTTGTTCTTGATGAGTGATTACTTTTTTATTCTCCTTGACTTTTAAAAAAGTAAAAGACCTTGCTTTCAAATGCTAATCAGTTGCTTCTTTATTCCCCCAGAGACTTCAGACGTTTCTGCTTCAAATCTTCATTTTCTTGAGCACTTTTTTGACCTTGGTCTTGGAGATTACAGATAGTTCAGAACAACATACAGCTTGTTATTTTTAACTGAACTGTGGAGCACATTACATAAGAATCAATGGGGAAAAATTAGTTTGAACATTCCATTTTCCCATTTCAAATTATCAAGCCACCAGCAATGGTTAAAAATGAGAGAGAGAGGGGGAGGAGTTAAGATGGCGGAGGAGTAGGGGACCCCTTTTTCAGCCGGTCCCCTGAGTCGAGCTGGATAGGTACCAGACCAGCTTAAACAACCACGGAAGCAGCCTGAGATGCAGGAAGATACATCTGGATCTCTACAAATGAACATCTCCAGCGCTGAGTATTGAGGTACGAAGCGGGGAGCCGTGAAACCGTGCACAGATATCGGAAGATAAACGGAAGGGGGAGGGAGCTGCCGCGTTTGGGCGCCAGGAAGCGGTAGCCACCTGCACGGGGGAGCGGGCAGACTCTAGAACAGCACCCTCGAGAGAACAGACTGAGACCGTGAACCGGGAGCGTGCCACCAGGCATCTCGTGGAACTCCGGAATCCCGGTGTGCTCACTGGATTCAGACTGAGACGGGGAGCTCCCGGAGCGTGTGCGTGCGGGGCGGCTGGTGGGCCACCTGCACTGGGGAGCGGGCGGACTAGGGGACGGCACCCGCGAAACAGCAGACTGAGACCCTGAACTGGGTGCGCGCACCACCAGGCTTCTCACGGAACTCTGGAATCCCAGTGTGCTCAACGGAAATAGACTGAGACCCGGAGATCCGGGAGCGCACGGGGGCGGCTGGCGGCTGGCAGCTGGTGGCTGGAGGCATTAGAAGCACAAAGGACAAACCGGGGATGTACTGTATGGTGACTAACATAATATAATAAAAAATCATTAAAAAAAAAAAAAAAAGCACAAAGGACAGAGAAGCGCCGGCCCTGGAAGTGAGGGCTAGGACGCCAGGTGTGGGGCGCACATCCCGGGAGGCTGCAGGGTTGAGCAGCACCAACAGTAACGGAGTTAAAGTGGCCAGAACATCAATGGAGAACGGTCCGCGATCCCCTCTGTTCTGTGACAGAGGCTGAAATTCGGCCGCTGCTGCTCTGACTGTCAGAAGAGGCACAGCAAACCGCTAGGGAAAGCCGCCAGAGAACAAAAGCCTGGAAATACCGGCTCACAGTGTGCCCATCCCCATCCCCCCTCGCAGGGGGACATGGAGACTCTACCCAAATAGGGTTGCCTGAGTATTGGCGCGGCAGGCCCCTCCCCCAGAACACAGAAGGCAGGCTGAAAAATCAAGAAGCCCACAACCTGGGGCGCCTGGGTGGCGCAGTCTTTGAGCGCCTGTCTTTGGCTTAAGGCGTGATCCCGGTGTTCTGGAAAGGAGTCCCTCATCGGGCTCCTCCGCTGGGAGCCTGCTTCTTCCTCTCCCACTCCTCTGCTTGTGTTCCCTCTTTCGTTGGTTGGCTCTCTGCCACATATAAATAAATAAAATCTTTAAAGAAGAAGCCCACATCCCCAAGATCCCTATAAAACAAGGGGCACGGCCTGGGACCCAGTCAATAATTTGGGCTCTGGACAACCCCGCAACCTCTCCTCATCAGAATGACAAGAAGGAGAAGCCCCCCCCAGCAAAGAAAAGACAATGAGTCTGTGGCCTCTGCCACAGAAATAATGGATATCGATGTAACCAAATTATCAGAAATGGAATTCAGAGTAACGGTTGTCAAAATGATGAGTAGAATTGAAAAAAGTAATAACGAAAAGGTTACTGAGAATATAGAATCCCTAAGGACAGAAATGAGAGCGAATCTGACAGAAATTAAAAATTCTATGAGCCAAATGCAGGCAAAACTAGAGGCTCTGACGGCCAGGGTCACCGAAACAGAGGAACGTATTAATGAATTGGAGGATGGGTTAATAGAGGAAAAAACGAAAATAGAAGCTGGTCTTAAAAAAATCCATGCCCACGAATGTAGGTTACGGGAGATTACTGACTCAATGAAACGATCCAATGTCAGAATCATCGGCATCCCCGAGGGGGTGGAGAAAAACAGAGGTCTAGAAGAGATATTTGAACAAATTGTAGCTGAAAACTTCCCTAATCTAGCAAGGGAAACAAAAATTCGTGTCCAAGAGGCAGAGAGGACCCCTCCCAAGCTCAACCATGACAAACCTACACCACGTCACGTCATAGTGCAATTCACAAATATTAGATCCAAGGATACAGTACTGAAAGCGGCCAGGGCAAAAAAATTTCTCACATACCAAGGCAAGGGCATCAGAATTATGTCAGACCTGTCTACACAGACCTGGAATGAGAGAAAGGGTTGGGGGGGCATTTTTAAAGCTCTTTCAGAGAAAAACATGCAGCCAAGGATCCTTTATCCAGCAAGGCTGTCATTCAGAATTGATGGAGAAATAAAGACATTTCAGAATCGCCAGTCATTAACCAATTTCGTAACCACGAAACCAGCCCTACAGGAGATATTAAGGGGGGTTCTATAAAGGTAAAAAGGCCCCAAGAGTGATACAGAACAGAAAGTCACAACCAATACAAACAAAGACTTTACTGGCAACATGGCATCATTAAAATTCTATCTCTCAGTTCTTAGTGCCAATGTAAATGGTTTAAACGCTCCCATAAACGCCACAGGGTTGCAGATTGGATAAAAAGAAATGACCCATCCATTTGCTGTCTACAAGAGACTCATTTCGAACCCAAAGATGCATTCAGACTGAGAGTAAGGGGATGGAGTACCATCTTTCATGCAAATGGACCTCAGAAGAAAGCTGGGGTAGCAATTCTCATATCAGATAGATTGGATTTTAAACTAGAGACTATAGTAGAGACGCAGAAGGGCACTATATTATTCTTAAAGGAAGTATTCAACAAGTGGATATGACATTTATAAATATATATGCCCCCAACAGGGGAGCAGCAAGATACACAAGCCAACTCTTAACCAGAATAAAGAGACATATAGATAAAAATACATTAATAGTAGGGGACCTCAACACTCCACTATCAGAAATAGACAGAACACCCTGGCAAAAACAAAGCAAAGAATCAAAGGCTTTGAATGCCATACTCAACGAGTTGGACCTCATAGATATATATAGAACACTACACCCCAGAACCAAAGAATACTCATTCTATTCTAATGCCCATGGAACATTCTCAAGAATATACCATGTTCTGGGACACAAAACAGGTCTCAACCAATACCAAAAGATTGAAATTATCCCCTGCATATTCTCAGACCACAACGCTCTGAAATTGGAACTCCACCACAAGGAAAAATTTGGAAGAAACTCAAACACTTGGAGACTAAGAACCATCCTGCTCAGGAATGACTCAATAAACCAGGAAATCAAAAATCAACTTAAACAATTTATGGAGACCAATGAGAATGAAAACACAATGGTCCAAAACCTATGGGATACTGCAAAGGCTGTCCTAAGGGGGAAATACATAGCCATCCAAGCCTCACTCAAAAGAATAGAAAAATCTAAAATGCAGTTTTTATATTCTCACCTCAAAAAGCTGGAACAGCAACAGAGGGACAGGCCTAGTCCACTCACGAGGAAGCAGCTGACCAAAATTAGAGCAGAAATCAATCAATCAGAAACCAGAAGTACAGTAGAGCAGATCAACAGGACTAGAAGCTGGTTCTTGGAGAGAATCAATAAAATTGACAGACCACTGGCAGGACTTATCCAAAAGAAAAGAGAAAGGACCCAAATTATTAAAAGTATGAATGAAAAAGGAGAGGTCACAACCAACACCATTGAAATTGGAAGGATTATTAGAAATTTTTATCAACAGCTATATGCCAATAAACTAAGCAATCTGGAAGAGATAGAATCCTTCCTGGAAACCTATAAACTACCAAGATTGAAATAGGAAGAAATTGATTTCTTAAACAGGCCAATTAATTATGAAGAAATTGAATCAGTGATAAACAACCTTCCAAATAACAAAACTCCAGGACCGGACAGTTTTCCTGGGGAATTCTACCAAACATTCAAAGAAGAAATAATACCTATTCTCCTAAAGCTATTTCAAAAAATAGAAACAGAAGGAAAGCTACCAAACTCATTCTATGAGGCCAATATTACCTTGATCCCCAAACCAGGCAAAGACCCCCTCAAAAAGGAGAATTACAGACCGATTTCCCTAATGAATATGGACGCCAAAATCCTCAACAAGATACTTGCTAATAGAATCCAACAGTACATTAAAAGGATTATCCATCATGACCATTTAGGATTCATACCTGGGATGCAAGCGTGGTTCAACATTCGCAAATCAATCAGCATGATACATCATATCAACAAGAAAAGACTCAGGAACCATATGATCCTCTCAATCGATGCCGAAAAAGCATTTGACAAAATACAGCATCCTTTCCTGATTAAAACCTTTCAGAGCGTAGGGATAGAGGGTACATTTCTCAATCTCATAAAAGCCATCTATGAAAAGCCTACTGCAAATATTATTCTCAATGGGGAAAAGCTGGAAGCCTTTCCCTTAAGATCAGGAACACGACAAGGATGCCCACTCTCGCCACTATTATTCAACATAGTACTAGAAGTCCTTGCAACAGCAATCAGACAACAAAAAGGGATCAAAGGTATCCAAATCGGCAAAGAAGAAGTCAAAATGTCTCTCTTCGCAGATGACATGATACTCTATATGGAAAACCCAAAAGAATCCACTCCCAAACTATTAGAAGTTATAGAGCAATTCAGTAATGTGGCAGGATACAAAATCAACGCTCAGAAATCAGTTGCATTTCTATACACGAATAACGAGACCGAAGAAAGAGAAATTAGGGAATCCATCCCATTTACAATAGCACCAAAAACCATACGTTACCTTGGAATTAACTTATCCAGAGACGTAAAGGACCTATATTCTAGAAACTATAAATCACTCTTGAAAGACATTGAGGAAGACATAAAAAGATGGAAAGATATTCCATGCTCATGGATCGGAAGAATTAACATAGTTAAAATGTCCATGCTACCCAGAGCAATCTACACTTTCAATGCTATCCCGATCAAAATACCGAGGACATTTTTCAAAGAACTGGAACAAATAGTCCTTAAATGTGTATGGAACCAGAAAAGGCCCCGAATCTCCAAGGAACTGTTGAAAAGGAAAAACAAAGCTGGGGGCATCACAATGCCGGATTTCGAGCTGTACTACAAAGCTGTGATCACAAAGACAGCATGGTACTGGCACAAAATCAGACACATAGACCAATGGAACAGAATAGAGAGCCCAGAAATGGACCCTCGGCTCTTTGGGCAACTAATATTTGATAAAGCAGGAAAAAACATCCGTTGGGAAAAAGACAGTCTCTTCAATAAATGGTGCTGGGAAAATTGGACAGCTACATGCAAAAGAATGAAACTTAACCACTATCTCACACCATACACAAAAATAAACTCCAAATGGATGAAAGACCTCTATGTGAGACAGGAATCCATCAAAATTCTAGAGAAGAACATAGGCAGCAACCTCTACGACATCGGCCAAAGCAACCTTTTTCATGACACATCCCCAAAGGCAAGAGAAACAAAGATAAAATGAACTTATGGGACTTCATCAAGATAAAAAGCTTCTGCACAGCCAAGGAAACAGTCAAAAAAACTAAGAGGCAGCCCACGGAATGGGAGAATATATTTGCAAATGACACTACAGATAAAGGACTGGTATCCAAGATCTACAAAGAACTTCTCAAACTCAATACACAAGAAACAAATAAACAAATAAAAAAATGGGCAGAAGATATGAACAGATACTTTTCCAATGAAGACATACAAATGGCTAACAGACACATGAAAAAATGTTCAAAATCATTAGCCATCAGGGAAATTCAAATCAAAACCACACTGAGATACCACCTTATGCCAGTTAGAATGGCAAAAATAGACAAGGCAAGAGACAACAATTGTTGGAGAGGATGTGGAGAAAGGGGATCCCTCCTACATTGTTGGTGGGAATGCAAGTTGGTACAGCCACTCTGGAAAACAGTGTGGAGGTCCCTTAAAAAGTTAAAAATTGAGCTACCCTATGATCCAGCCATTGCACTACTGGGTGTTTACCCCAAAGATACAGACGTAGTGAAGAGAAGGGCCATATGCACCCCAATGTTCATAGCAGCAATGTCCACAATAGCTAAATCGTAGAAGGAGCCGAGATGCCCTTCAACAGATGACTGGATTAAGAAGTTGTGGTCCATATATACAATGGAATATTACTCAGCTATCAGAAAGAACGAATTCTCAACATTTGCTGCAACATGGACGGCACTGGAGGAGATAATGCTAAGTGAAATAAGTCAAGCAGAGAAAGACAACTATCATATGATTTCTCTCATCTATGGAACATAAGAACTAGGATGATCAGTAGGGGAAGAAAGGGATAATGAAAGGGGGGTAATCAGAAGGGGGAATGAAACATGAGAGACTATGGACTATGAGAAACAAACTGAGGGCCTCAGAGGGGAGGGAGGTGGGGGAACGGGGTAGACCGGTGATGGGTAATAAGGAGGGCACGTATTGCATGGTGCACTGGGTGTTATACCAACTAATGAGTCATCGAGCCTTATTAGCCGTAACTAATGAAATCGGAAATCGGGGATGTACTGTATGGTGACTAACATAATATAATAAAAAATCATTAAAAAAATGAGAGAGAGAGAGAAGAAAAATTAAACAAAACAAAACAAAAACCTTAAAATCTGCCGAAGAAAAAAATTCTTAAAAAACAAAAAGTTTGTTTTCTCCCACTAACTTCCATCACCCAGAGAACCTGAAATCCCTTGCTAAAAGTTTTAAACACACAAGAATCACAGGTTCTGTGTAGTTTCCAGCATGATCGCCTTTTTGTTTCCAGGTTAAAATAATTAGTACACAGTTTACATGGAGATGCTGTGAAACGACACCTTACAACCCAAACCTCTTTGTATTTCAACTGATCATTAAAAAACCCAAGGGGTGTATTCTGAACAAGTATGCATTTTCCCTCCTTTCCTTGACCAACTTTTCCATTTCTGGGACCTCCATGCAGTATGGTGGTTCTCTCCTTGACTGACTCCTACCTCCCTAGAGAGAGCTGAATTTTAGTAGCTGTTTGTGTTCTAGAAGCTGACAGATGAGTAAACTATTCCCACGTTGAATGCTTTTTGGAGGTATCTCTTTTCATTTCAGTCTACCCTAGAGTCCCGTTTAGTGCAATGGACAGCGATTCGATAAATGGTCTCCTATTGGTCAAAACCTGTTCCTGTTTCTGTGAAAGAATCTGAATCCCACTTGAGGTCTAGCTTCCTAACTGCCATCCAACTCCATGGCTCTTTGAGAGACACTGGGAAAGTGCACTAGGTTTTCTCAAAATTTAATTCCTTTGTAAACAGAAATCTAATTACTACATTTTAATTCAAAACCATTTTTCCCTACTGATTGGGAAGATTTCTAAAACATAAGCAAAAACAACTTCCTGTGACATTTTTTCTTTCTTTCTCTTTCTTTCTTTCTTTCTTTCTTTCTTTCTTTCTTTCTTTCTTTCTTTCTTTCTTTCTTTCTTTCTTTCTTTCTTTTTCTTTCTTTCTTCCTTTCTTTTCACATCTGTTTACCCAAGGCTAATTTAGGCCAGCAATAAAACAGCAACCTCAGTGCTATTGAAGTTCGGAGGTGGCAGATGAATATGCATCTTCCAAATAAAAAGCTGGACCATTTGAGAGGTCAGGGCAACATTTAAGACACCAAAATAGCAAGATACATGGGACTATCCCACTTTATATCTATGTAAGTAATTTACTTAAATATCTATTAATTGCTACATAATTCAAAGATAAACATATGTTTTTCTCATATCCTTTTAAGGTCTTGGTAAAATAAGATCCCCCCCCCCCCCAAATTGAAATCTTTCTCAAAAGTCTCTATATCATATGTGATTTCTGGGACATATTCTGCTTCCTGCCATTCTTTGCCCAGCTTTGTATAGTTTCTCTGTATGCATTTACAACTTATTACTCAGCCAAGACTTAAAATTTCTGTAACTATTCACCTTGACAGCTCCCTCTTTTCCAGAACATGTCCCTAAATTACCAACCACCTTAGCCTTCCCAGACTTAGATCTCTAATTTCTAAACTCAGGGAGGCTGATGAGCTCTGTTTTGGATCTATATCCCTGTGCCTCCAGTAGGGAAACTGCCACCAGCCAGAAATCTGGGGTGATTACTGGGATCATTTAATGTCTCCATCCTCTTAGCCATCAAAATCCTTCTTTATCTGCTAACCAATGTTTGAAAGTTTTTTTCCATTCTTTGCTCAATTTTCTGGTTGTTTATAACAGGGATTTAATCTAGTATTTGTTACTCCATCATGGGTGGTTAGGGAGTCAGACAAACACAAATTCAATGATTGTTTTTACCATATAGGTAACTTGGAGAAGTTATTTAATTAGCTCTAAGTCTCAGTCATATCACAAAAATGCAAATAAGAATCTTGAGGGCTCCATGAAGACAGGAAATTTTAAAATACCAAGAAAAAGATTTATTAGAAAGTGTGCTCTAAGTGTTAGCTGGTATCATTATCTATAAGCTTTAATGAGTATTAATTCATTAATAGAATCCTTTGTAACTCCAAAGAGTAAAATCTATATCAGAAACACCTTTATTTATTTATAACATTTATTTTTATTCATCTTTTTATTTTTTATACTCATGTTCATTTCTGAGGAATTGTACATAGGACTGGTTTTATGTTGTCGTAACTATGCTAAAACAATTGCATTGGTGAAAGATAACTTAAAACGTCAAGGTCACCTTAACGAAGTTTTTTTCAGATACAGTGTTATAATGCAATTCGGAAAGTAAAGTATAATACAGTTCATAGAATTTTGGTTAGAATACTGAAGAAATAATGGAAGTTAATATAGACCCATGGTGTCTACATCTTTGAATTTGCAAATGACTCTGTCAATATCTTTCTAAACATCTAGAGACAGGTTGTAAATCTATCTTTCAGAAGTAAATTATATAACCCATCTCTGAAATATTTATTCATCGTTTAGTCCAAGAAGTCAGGTTTCAGCTTCCAAAAGGAAAAACGTCAGGTAATGCATGGTTACCTCAGTGCAGTAGTGATACTCACACATGTCTGCATGACAACTATCATCTTAAGAATTGGTGTGATGAGAAAGAATAAGACATTGTCAAGTCATTGTCATGCATCAATTCTCATGATGAGTTTATTCAGTCAGCATTGACATGAACACATATTCCAGTGTTGCTATAAATTACATCATTTGCATAGGCCATCGTTTGCATGTAATCCTCAAGGGTCTGTTTATAAAAATCACCTTTTTCCCTTTTCTCTCACATAAGATGGGTACAATCAGCAGAAAAGACAACAAAATATGTATACAATACAGAGCTATGTTTACTGATTACACTGGTTCGATAACAAAAATGAGAACCATTTCATCTAACCTTCAGGCTAGATCAGAGTTATAATGGTGATATCTTTAACTTGATGCATATTATCTAAATTATATCATGCTAACCTCACTTTCACAAACAAATTTCTAATTGAATTGTCTCCAAAGGGGCTCTTAAAAAAGAATACCTTACACACAGGCTGCTGGAATTTACTGCATTTCAATTTCATTTATTTCAGGTAATATTCCTATTTACTTATAGGATACTTTAAATTCTTGATGTCTGCATACTTTTGCATATTCTTTACATCATTGAATACCCCTTCCCTTTTATCTATGCCTTGATAATCCTTGCTCATCTTTCAAAACTACTTTGTGTCATTCTTTAAGCCTCTCCCGCTGCCCTACCCACGAGTTAGACTCCCCTTTTATGTTTTCTCTTAACACCCTGTGCATAATGAGAACACACACACACACACACACACACACACACACACACACTTCCTATGTGCCAGGCTGTTACAAGTCCTTTGTTCTTTGCATGCATTAATTCCTTTAATTTCCATTGCAGTTCTATGTGGTAGATAGTATTATTATTTCCATTTTACAGATGAAGAAATAGAATCACAGCAGGTTGGAGAATTGGGAATTTCAATATAATCCAGTTCCAGACTGTTCTTTTTTATTTTTTAATAACTTCATTGAGATATAATTCACATACCATATAATTCAGTCATTCAAAGTGTTCACAATCAGTGGCTTCAGTATATTCACAGTCATGCTACCATCACTGCAATCAGTTTTAGAACTTCAGTCCCCAAAGAAATCCTGTTCCCATTAGCCATCACCTCCCAACTCCTTAATCTTCTCCAGCCTTAAATAATCACTATTCTACCTTCTATGCCTATAAATTTGCCTATTCCTAACATGTCACAAAAGTGGGATCATATGTTGTCTACTGTAACTGATATCTCTCATTAAGCATACAGTTTTCAAGGTTGACCCATGTACAATGTTATCAGTGCTTCATTTTATTTTATTGCAAAATAATAATCCATTTTATGAGTATACTACTTTGTATTTATTTATTCATCAGTTGATGGACACTTGGGTTGTTTCCATTTTTTTTTGCTATTATTAATAAAGCTATGAATATTTGTGTACAAGTTTTTGTGTGGACGTATGTTTTCATTTCTCTTGGGAATATATCTGGAGTAGAATTTCTGATTTCTGAGTCATATAGTAACTCTGCATTTAACCATTTAAGGAATTGCCAAACTGTTTTCTAAGCAGCTACACTATTATTCATTCCCACCAGCAATGTATGAGGTTCCAGTTTCTCGACAACCTTGTCAAGAGTCACTATGATCTGTCTTTTTGATTTATAACCATCCTAGAGGGTGTGAAGTAGTAGTTCATTATAGTTTTGATTTGCATTTCCATGACGGCAAATAATTTTGGGAATCTTTTCATGTGCTTATTGACCATTTATATCCTTTCTTTGAAAAACTGCCTGTTTAGATCCTTTGCCCATTTTTAATTGGTTTATTTTTCTTCTTCATATTGAGTTATTCCAACCTTATTATTTATATATACTAAAAATAAGTCCCTTATCAGAAATATGATTTGCAAATATTTTCTACCAAGCCATGAGTTAGTTGTCTTTTCACTTCTTTTGATTCTGTCCTTTGAGGCATAAATGTTTTTAATTTTGATGAAATCCAATGTTTTAATTTTTTTTGATTGTTTGTGCTTCGAGTGTTGTATTTAAGAATCTATTCCCAAAATAAAGTTACAAAGATTTACACCTATGTTTTCTTCTAACAGTTTTATAGATTTAACTCTTACATTTAAGTCTATGATCCATTTGGAGTTTATTTTTTTTAAGTAGGCTCCACGACCGGTGTGGAGCTCAGTGTGGGTCTTGAACTCACAACCCTGAGATCAAGACCTGAGCTAAGATCAAGAGTCAGACACTTAACCGACTTAGCCACTCAAGCAACCCTGCAGTTAATTTCTATATATGGTTTGAAGTAGGGATCTGAATTCATTCTTTGCATGTGGGTACCTAGTTGTATTTGCATGATTTTTGAAAAGACTATTCTTTGCCCATTGAATGGTCTTGACACACTTGTTTAAAATCAATTAACCAAGGGTATATGGCTTATTTCTGGTCTCTCAGATCTATTCCACTGATCTAAATGTCTATCTTTAACCAATATGATGCTATCTTGATTACTGTAGCTTTTTAGTAAGTTATGAAAT
This sequence comes from Ursus arctos, assembly GCF_023065955.2. NCBI lineage: Eukaryota > Metazoa > Chordata > Mammalia > Carnivora > Ursidae > Ursus > Ursus arctos. The sequence goes on along the minus strand of NW_026623111.1, from coordinate 73,627,881 downwards.
TGAGAGGTGCGAGTTTTCCAACTTTGTTCTTTTTTAAGACTTTCTGTTGTTGCCTTCCCCCCCCCCCACTGGTTCTATTACATTCCCACATGAATTTTAGAATAAGCTGGTTAATTATGGCAAAAAAAAAAAAAGCTAGAATTTTGATAGGGATTGCACTGAATCTGTAGATTCATTTGGAGAATATTACCATCTTAATAATATTGAGTCTTCCATCCATGGCCACAAAATATACCTCCATTTATTTAGGACTTTTTAATTTTTTTCAACTATGTTCCATAGCACATTCAGTGTGCAAAAATTGCAGTTATTTTGTTAAATTTATTCTTAATGATTTTATTCTTTTTGATATATTTAAATGGAAATGCTTTGTAAATTTCGTTTTTAGATTTTTCATTGTTAGTATACAAAAATACGATTGATTTTTTTGTACATTGACCTTGTACCCTGCAAAATTGTTGAAATTATTTATTAACTCAGATAGTATGTGTATGTGTGTGTGTGTATACACGCTTTAGGGTTTTCTATATGTAGATTAAGTTTTAATTCCTCCTTTTTAATCTCATTCCTTTTATTTAATTTCCTTGCCTAATCATGCTGGCTAAAATCTCCAGTACAATATTGAATAGAAATAGTGATAACCAACATCCTTGTCTTATTACTGACCTTAGAAGAGGGAGTTTCCCATTTTTTCCCCAGTAATATGAGTTTTTTATAGATGTTCTTCCTCAAGTTGAGGAAATTCCCTTCTATTACCAGATTGTTGAGTGTTTATCATAAAATAGTATTGGAGTCTATTAAATTCTTTTTCTACATCTGTTGAGATGATCATATCACTTCATTCCTTTTTTTTTATTAATATGGTATAGGACATTGATTTTCATATGTTGAACCAAATTTGTATTTCTAGGATAAATTCCACTTGGTCATGGTGAATAATTCTTCTTGTATGCTCCTGTATTCAGTTTGCTAGCATTTTGTTAAGGATGTTTGTGTCCATACAGATACTGTGTCATATTCATCATAGTCATTAAGCTCCATGATTTACTGGCTGATTGCTTTATTGTTTTTAATAAAGCCCTGGGTGAAAAGTTGGTCATTTGTTTGAACAAAATAAATTTTGGTAGGGGTTATTGCTGAGGTCAGCCTTTAAAAATTTTTATGACCCCAGGAAGGCTATATATAACTATCTCTTTCCCTGGTTTTCACTGGTGAACTAGTTGACTTATGATTTAGCTTGTTGCTCTAAACTTAGAGGAGCCTTTGACATAACTTCCCTGTACTGTTTCAAATAATTGGAGAATGCTTATGTGCTCTCTCTTCTTATGGACTGTCTCTTCCCTGAGCAAAATCTCTGTGCTACTACTCTGAATACTGGGTTGGGTACAGCCTCCAGTCTTCTCCACTCACCTTTGTTGGCTTGGAACATTTAGAGCAAGCTGGAGTGATCAAGGTCCCAGTATTCCAGGCCTGCCACACCTGGAGTAGAAACTGCATCCCATGGGTGGGAGCTGAGTAGAGAAAGGGAGCCCCCAAACTGTTAGCCACTCTCACCAGGGATTTAACCTCTTCAGATTAGAGGTGGAAGGTATAAGAAATGCTAGCTGCCTGTTCCTCCAGATGAAATAACTCTTGATTGGGAACTTAGGGGTGAGGGAGCCCTGTCTTCTTGGGAAACCCTGCTTGGAATGGAACTTCCATCAGGCTGAGTTGGGCAGGAGGTGAGATGGAAGGGGAAGGAGTAGGATGAAATTCAGATGCCACAGATTCTTGTTCTGACTGAGTTTTAGATTTTCTTGAGTAAGTGTTACTTCATTTTCTGTATGCCCTTAGAAAAATTTCCAGATTTTAAATGGTTTTATTTGTTTGTTTATTTATGACTCAATTTTTTGGTTGTTTTGCTGGGTAGTAGGTCCATGAACTCCTCACTCTGCCAACGTGGAGGTGAAATTCCTCCAGGGACTATGTTTCTCACCACAATGCTATGCTGTGTACTTCAACATAGTATTTATGACATAGCACTTATTGTACTTTATTGCAACTTCCATTTATTTTATATAACATCCACTGGAGACTTCCCCAGCCAGAGATGCCATTTACGTCTGAAGCCCTGAACCAAACTATATTATTTATTAACTCTTCCAAAGGAGCCCTCTTCAGGCATTGCTGTGGAAACTAACAGAGCTTGCCACCTCCTGGTTGTGAGTACACGTCCAGTGGAGCCTCTTGTCAAGCTTACTCTCTTGGTCCCTAACTTTGCCTCTAGTCTCAGGAGACTGATAAGCTGAGACCTCATGAAAGCTTAACCTCTGTGGGGGTTTAAAATGCTGAAGGTTTTCAAGTAGCAAAAACTGGGACTATGTCCTTAGCAAAAAACTGAGGACAATGAATTTCAGGGTTATTACTAAAGTATTTTCTTAGTTATTCATTAATATATAATCTATTTAAAGCTAGCCTGGAATCAAACACAATTCTTATGAGACAATATAATTAGATACACAGAGTTTCAGAAAATTTTAAAGTTTTAATTAGGAGCTTTTCTTATCCTCAGGTATGTTTTTGTTGCTGCTGCTCATTTTTCCTCTAGAAAGCACCAGCTTCACTAGCAGAGTTGTGGTGGCTCTCATTAGCGGGTTTTCAAATTAAGGTAACAGTAACTAGGCCTAAAAGTCATGATTCTGCAATTTATGTGTCTTTGTCTACCTCGGGTCCTATACATAATTTCCCACAAAAATCTGAAGATTGGTGACAATGATGAATTATACTTTTGTGATCACATATGCTTATTTTTTTCTTTTCTTCAATTTGCACCCTGTTCTACTGCAGAGACAATATATCCTATATTTAAAGACACTGTGTACTTTGCTAACTGCTTTCACATAGTTTAAACTATTTACCCATAAAAACCCATTTGATCTCGCTAAAGGCCAGTTTCATTATTTCCCTTTTATGGACAGAAAAACTGAGGTTCAGAATAGCTCTTTGGTTTCCATAAGATCTATTAAGTAGAAAAGCTGGAACTTGAACTGATATCTTTTGACTGGTAAGGCCAGAACTCTCTGCGGTACATGCTAAATGCTTTGTATGAGTGTTTGAGGAGACAAGACTTGGTGAAGAAAAGGCAATGAAATAAGCCGAAGTACTTCCAGTAAGAAAATTAATCACATGTTATTTACTCCTTTGTTATAATGTGTCTCCAGAAGAAACTGTGTTCCTTGATCTTATACTGACATATATAAATTACTATTTCTAAACTTCATACTTTCTTATATATTGTACAAATTGAGAATCTGTTGGTTACATAATAGCCATAATGGCCCTTAACATTAAAAAAAACCCCAGTTTTATTTATTTGTATTTAATATAAGAAGATTAAATTAATTTCTGAAGAGGCACAATCCAAGAGGAAAAAAGAGGTAGGTTCTTTCTTCTATTTGGATTGTTCTTTCCTTAGAAGATCATGAACTATACAGTTGTACTCCATTTTGCTTTTTTTCTCTTTATCCATTTTCCTGATTTTGTCTAATTCTATACTTCATGCAGACTGGGAAAATGAATTATTGAATATCAATAAATTGGAAATGAAAATATTGTGGGGGGGGAAAGGGCTAACAATGACTGCCCCCAAGACCAAGAGAATATTAAATGATTCAATATTATTTCTAACTTCTTGTCATATATGATCTTGCTATTCATAATATGAATGATCCTTGATGTTTTGAGTTATTTTTACTTCTTTACCTTAAAAGCATATAGCTATTTGAACACATTGTAAGTGGGTTAAGTCATTTCCTAGTGTCAGTTCTGTCAAAAGATTTAATAGCTTTGAGTCCTTTGAATTCTGAAAATAATTCTTTATGTTCTTTGTATTTAACACTGAATCTAAATGTAAAATTTTAAGTGTCAGATCAAACCTATAGAATTTATGACACAACAGCTGGTCAAATAACGTATAGATTATATGACTGTATTCCTACTGATTTTGGTCTTTAATAATCTAAAAAGATAACATGGGTTTTATTGATGTGCAAACTAGCTTGTTGTGCATATCCTGTCTCCATCTTCCACCCTCCAAGTTTTTTCTATGAGACATGTAGGACATACATAACAATCCTTCACATTTTGAGGGCTACAACTCAGGTAGTTCTCTGTCAGGGAAGCATTTCCTTATATCCCCAGTTTAGCTATTCATTAGTGCCTCTATTTAGATATTGTCAATATTCTCCAGTAGATGTCATGTTCTATACAATGATCATGCTATTTTATTACCTCTGCATCCCTAGCACCTAGCATAATGCCTAGCATAGAGAGGATGCTGTGTTAATATATAGGTGAATGGTTGGAAAGGCTAAGGAGACACATTTGGAACACTGAATGGGGTGGGCACTAGGACCTGGTTTTCTGAGGAGGCAAAGAGGTAGTCGTTATCCACTCCTGCCTTCCTCACCAAGGTGAGCAGAGGGAGGGAATTCTGGGAGAAGGAATAAATAGCATAGACATCTTCAAAAACCAAACGCTGCTTTTTCAGCCATTTAGGCTTTGGTAAAGAGTGATGGACCCAGCCAGGGTGATTTTGGAGTTCCGGGAAGTTTGAGAAACCCGGGTCTTCTTCAGAACGGTACAGTGAAAAGCAGGAAGCTTAGTGACTTGTTCAAGATGTAAATAAAACAGATAAAGGAGTCTCCAGCATTCCAACAGAATTGTCTGATTGATTCAGCAAGGTGTAATAAAGGAAAAAAAGATTCAAGGATGAAATCCCATGTTGAAAAAAGAATACCTGTCACTCTAGGCTATCCTTTGCCATCTCTCTTGGAAATTTAGACTTAGTGAATGGAAACCAAAGAATGAGGAATCTTAAGACAACCTCTTTATAGTCTGGTCTATTCACAGACATAGTCTTATGTCCAACATGTTCTTATTTTTAGTAATTACATATAGAAGGGATTTTTTCCTTTTTTCTTTCCTTTTTTCTTTTCTTCTCCCTCTACTCCCCTCTCCCCTGCCCCACCACATACCCCTTCAGGCTATCTGAATATTTTGATTTGTTCGTTCAACAAATATTTACTAATCTATTTTTATATACCATGCATTATAAGTGAAACCAACTTTGTGTCTTATTGTTATAGTTTAGAGGGAGAGTATAACATTAATGAAATTACTACCAAAAAAAAAAATTAACAGAGTTACAAAGAGTTCTAGTGAAAGAACACAGTGAAATAAGGAATTACATTGTCCTGTAAAGCCACAAAGTCCGTACTAGATGTCATTGCTGAGATTAGATCATAAAAATAGTGCGATATCTGTTCTTCTCTATTTCTTTCCATGTATTTCTCTTAACTTTATCATTCTTTTTCAGCCTCTACAAAATGTATTTAATTCTGAATCCTTCAGATACAGGTTCTATTTTCCGATAGAGAACTTAATAATTTTGATAAAATGGTTTATGTAGAGCTCCTGGAAAGCAGGGACTATATCTTATTTATCTTTGTCTCTCTGGAATTTAGCACAATGTTTAGCTTATAATATATGCTCAATAAATAGTTGAGTCAAGGCTAATGGTTTAGGTCATTTTACCTTTCTCTGATCTCAGATACCATGTAAATTTTCACAGGGAAATAAGGACTGCTGAACCCTAAATTCAAAGAAGCAAGACTAATAATAAGGAAATATTTTAGGAAAAGGAAATTACTCTTAAAATGACAACTCACTTGGCAACTACCTGCTATACCTTTCTTATGGTGAGCTGCTTGGGGAAACTTACCTTCTTTCAACACATAGTTTGGACTTTGCTTTATGTGGTGTTGGTTTAAGATAAGCTGCATTTGTGTATTTTCTAATTTTATCTTTCTATGATTCTAATGATAGTTTTAGAATAGATAGTAATTTGTAAATTGCTATTACTGTCCTTTTTTTTTTTTATTGGCTTCATTTCCTAATGTTATTTCTTTTCTTTTGGAAGTATTCCTTAAAATAGTCTCTCTCTTTACGATGGCTTCTTGCCCAGATTTGTTGAATTCAACTTTCCAGGAATATCCATTAACTTAATTAATTTTATAAAAATACCCTCCACGTATTATTTAACCTAAAATATTTTCAATTATAAAATGCACAATTGTTTTTCCTACCACTAATAAAGATAAAATATGCTGCCAAATATAATTGCGAGGAGCCATTAGTTAACTGAAAGACATACCCTGATTTAACAGATATTAAAATGTTAAAAATTGTATAGTTTTGAATTTATAAAATCCAGAAAAATCACCGTTACAGCTTTACCATAAATTTCCAATCATACATTTATACAAAGTTTTAAAATTATTTCCATGGTAATGTCAAAGGAATACTATGTTGCATACTTACTATAGGACAATGGTATTGCATTTTCTTCAAAACTATTCCGAGAGCTTTAGAAAATAACTGTTAGAACAGAACTCCCAAAAGTCAGTACCTTTGTCTGTTTTGTATGCACCCCAAGCACCTAGAAGAAGGCACTCAATAAATATTTCTCAAATGAATTTATGAGTGAATTCATGTTTCATTAGAGACTCCATGTGTCTGTTTTAAGCAAAACCAAATCAAGCAATAAGAATTACTAATCAGTGAGCTCCTTCTAAATGCCACTTTATGATTTTAGACATCTTGTACAGCATAGCTTCCTTCTTGATGAAGACTTATTTTTCACTTGATGCCAACTTCTTTCCATTATATTTCCATAAGTATTATAATAATATTTATAACTCAGTGATGTTTGCAACAACTTTTTGTGAATTACCATGAAAAAACTGAATGATGTAATTGGTCATTTATGGCTATCCATAGTTGCACTACTTTGGAAGTTAAAAGGAAAAAACAAATGTTAACATATGCCTTGTAGTAATACACTTGGTCTACTCAGTAAAAAGTAGAGATTAGTGGGCCAATATAAAAATAAAAAGTTTACAAGAAGGACTAAGTTTGTAGGGTCTGAATTTTATTCTCATTCCATCTTCTCCCATTTCTAAGACATTTATGTAGCTTTGGAGATGGCTGAGTATAAAATTATCCATATATGATACTATTTAGAAAAATGCTCCTAAGTTATCAATCCCATAAATTTGGAACTCTCACATCTCAATAGTTATATTTAACTAACTAACTAACTAACTAACTAACTAACTAACATGAGTTCATTCTGATTCTTAAGGCAGAATATCAGAGAGGCTAAGGACATGGCCTCTAGAGCCCAAATCTCTGGGCTTGAAACTTATCTCCAGCTCTTATTAGATATATGGTCACAGAAATTTAGCTAACATTTCTGTGCCCTATTTTTATCCTTCTAATGTCACTGATACACCGCTTGTAGGGTTTTTATAAGGACTAAAAAACACATGTAAACTTTTTAACAGGTCCTTTCAAATAGTGGATGCTAGTGTTGGTTTTTCCCTATTTCGCTTCTGGATCCACTGTGCCCTTCACTGCCCTTCTTTGTGTCTGGCAGTCTGACCTTTACGGTCTTCCTTACTTGGGTTCCCTTGCCCCCTGACTTCTGGTTAGATTGTCACCTGGAGACAATGAAGGGATGGAAAGACAGTAGAGTGAAATTGATGTAGCCCCTCTCCCCACTCCCTCACTGCCTGAGTGTGCTCTGGCAGTGACTTTTTCCTGTATGGAAGTTCACAGCTACTATTGAATGGTCTCTCACCCTTGGTTCTAGCTGTTGCCAAATCTCAGTGTTACTTACTCCCCAGGCCCCATCCGACTTCAGGGTCGTCAAGACTTGCTGTGCATCTGGGCCCTGGTGCATCAACACCCCTGCTGATTCCTTTAACCCTATTTATACCTTTGTTAACAATCCCTTTATTTGACTCTCTTTCATTAACCACTAGTGTGTACCATTTATTTCCCATGGGATCATAAACGGTATGATGCTCAATTATTTCGTTTAAAATAAGTATCAGAGTATTTCTTCCAAGTCAACGAAATATCATTAATAGTGATAGCAATGGGGATTTCAAAACTTAGGTAAAGAAAATCAATTTTATTAACCTGTGTGTCATTATAGCATAAATGTCCTCAGCACTAAAGAAGGCATGTGTAGAACTGGGACTAGATTGCGGTTAAGATGGAATAAAGACGGAGACTTGCCCTCAGGGGCTTTACACATGAACCATCCTCCTCCTTCTCCCTTCTTGACAGAGTTGGAGGCAAGTACATGGAATAAAAGAAGTGGAATTTATGTGGCCAAATCAAGTTCAATATAAACCAAATCTAAGTTTCAGGGTTTAGTGGGCATCAAGATTTTCCGGATTAAGGGGAGAGTCATTCTTAGCAGAAGCTTGCAAGGCCATGTAAGTAAGAGCTAGATCTGGAAGAGGGCTTATAGGAAATAAATAAGAAGGTCATGGCTGGTTTCCATTCAAACAGGAATTACAGGAAGCAACAGGAAGCCTCCAAAATTATTAAGTAGAATGGCTGCATATTGTGGAGGTGTCGTAAGAGTAAGGACCTTTTACACACTGATAAGTCCACATTTCCTCACAGAAGACCTAGGGAAACATCGTTTCTATACCTCCACTCACTACCATGTTTAGGATCTGTGCAGGACTGAGCTTGTAGGACACGGAGGCCATTATGAGTCATGAAGGCAAGACTGGGGCATGAACGCATTACCATTAGGTGAAGCAATACCATTTCATGCATAGCAATCATTTTGTTCAGCCAGGAAAGGAATTTAAAATAATTTGCCATATTAAGTTTTCCCAATAAAACTCACTGTCATCTTATTCAGAGTTAAGAATTTTTAACCCTCAAGCCAAATAAAATCCTATAGATACCTCAATTCTCATACTTATCGCAGTAAGAGTAGAGAGAGTATAATACAATGTTAAGAGAGAAGAGGTTAAGAGGTCTGGAGTCAGTTTGACTTCCTGGATTTGAATCCTAACTCTCTCTGCTATTTACTATCAGTAATCCTCCATATATATATATATATATATATATATATTTTTTTTTTTTCCCAGCCAACCTCTGAGTGTCTCGGTTTCCTCTTCTTCATCCTTGGAATCAGAAAAGTATCTATTTCTTGGAAATACTGTAAGGACTAAATAAGACAATACAGGCAAATAACTTCATAAAGTACATGACATATAGTAAATACTTAATAGTTCTTGCCTGGTTTTCTTTTTGTACCTGCATCTCCCAAAAAGATTCTATGTGTACCTTGAGGTATGAATCTACCTATAAGATGAATACATATACCTATGAAATAGGTGTATAATGTAATAGGTATATGTTATTCATTACGTCTATCATACAGTAAAGTATTAAATAAATATATGCTTAGTGACTAAATGAGATTAGCTTGCCTTAGAAATATGAAACTCAAAGACAAAAACAATGTAGATATATTGTTTTTATTGAAGTTGTCTCCTGAGATTCCTTGTTAATTACTAGAAAGGAGACTATTAATAGTTCACTCCACTTTAAATGTCTGTCTTTTTTTTTTTTTTAATATTAGCACATCATTGCAAATGCATATCCATAGCCTTGGATGCATACAGAAGCACCCTCACATTCAAGTTGTCAAGTACTCATAATATAATTATTTGCCAAAAATTAAAAATCTTATCAAAATAATAACTAAGAATAAATGATAGGCACCAAAAAGGGGGGGATAGACTACTCATGTGAACATACTCTTACAGAGAATAATACAGATCTTTTTTTTAAACAATGAAATCATGTTGAGTCCACTTAATTTGTATTAAACAATGTATAAGGGACAGTCATTGCTGTTATAAACTTTGCTAGATACTCAATTGACAGCAATTTAAAAAAAAACTGGTTTCTTCCATCTACTAATTCTGCAATTTATTCAGCCTATAGATAAGACTTCTTCAAATTTAAAAACAAGTAGGCTTTTCTGGGGGCACCTGGGGCTCAGTCATTGGGCATCTGCCTTCAGCTCAGGTCATGATCCTAGGACCCTGGGATCTAGTGTTAAGTGCTGGGCTCCCTGCTCAGCAGGAAGCCTGTTTCTCCCTATCCCACTCTGGCTGCTGTGTTGCCTCTCTCACTGTCTCTCTCTTTGTCAAATAAATATATAAAATCTTAAAAAAAAACAAGTAGGCTTTTCTGAAGAAAAATAAAGTTAACAACTATGGATGTTTTGAAACTGACTATAAAATAGCATAAGCCTAAACTCATAGAAATAATAACAAGGGAGAAAGCATATTTTCCTGCTTTATGGCTATTTAGACAGTATCCATTTGAGTATTTTGCTGTTAAAAATATTTATATTAACATGTATTTTTATATGTTTAATAAAAGAGAAAATAATAATATACAGAATAATAATAGTTAGGATTTGATTTTCTAAGTAAATGTAATTGTAATAAATATTTTATATGCATAATTCCATTTAATATTCACAGAATCACCAGATGGTAAGCTTCATAAAGACAGAATCATATCTATCCATTTCTTTATTCGTTAGTGGTCCCCAGTAATCAGCACGGAGCTTGAATACAGTTGATCCTCAATAAATATTTATTAAACAATTGGATGATCTTTCATTTGAAGTAGGTTCTTGCTAGAAAAGCATTGTTTTAGTCTGCCAATCTTTGAGTATTACTGAATGTCCTACATTTGTCCTACTCTACACTTGCCATATTAAGTTTAATCTTTGAGTATTACTGAATGTCCTACTCTACCCTTGTTTGGCATGGTTACTCTTATTTACGCATACTTACAGTGACAGAATGCCGGAGGGAGACCTTTACTTTATCATGTATAGCAAACTGGGCCTAAACTGTCTCAGAAAGTTACTGACAAAAGCATGTAATTAAAAGTAAAGCCTGCAAAAATCTGATTCTGATCCAAATAAATTGAAGGTTGGAAAATATGACCATTAACCATATGTTTGAAAGCACAGTAAGGATTTGTTAAAAGTTCTTTTAAGATTATGGCATCATTTAATAAAACATAAAGAAATGAAGGATAAAGTAACTTCTAGAAGCCAGAACCAAAAGGTTCAGGTCAGACTTACCAGAACAGTCACCACACGTAGAACCACTCCACGCATGTTATTCTCTAGTTTCTTGTCGGTCAGTGACCCGTTCAGCCCTGTGACAGGATTCCAGCACCCAAGCTGAAAGGTAAAATAGCTTGGTCACTTTCCCGCCTGAGGAACAGTCCAATCACCCATGCAACAATCTTTCAGAAAACTGTGCGATCTCTCTTGGAATAACTGGTATAGGAAGGGTCCTGCACAGGTTTTCTTTTTTAATAGCAAATGAAGCAATCAGAAATTCCATTTCCTGCTTTTAAATATCATTATATGGCATATGACAGTATCCAATATGCTTTAGGAGACTCACTAAGGACATGGACTTAATAAGGAGTTATAATACACCAATAACTCAGTCCCAGTAATGCACTAATTGGAAAAATAATAGCGCATATAATTCTAGTATAATGTCTGTTCTTAATATAATTCAATTATTATGCAAGTTAGATATTCTTATAGTTTCAACGGTTTTAGTTAGATATTACACTGCTTTTATTGGAAAAAATGACAAGATTTTTAATACAGTTAGAAGGGTTCCTGCTTTTATTTGAGGGGAAAAATCATGTATATGGCTTTGTTGTTTTCAAGTATTCACAGTACATACAACAATATAATTTGCCTTTTTTGTCAGTGCTATCAATTTCCTTGGAATATTCTGGCAGCAGTCTTTCCCTTAAAGTCTTGTAATGATTCACTGCTCTTTACACTCCAAATACTGGTTTAATTTTACATCCTCATGTAGTTCTTAGCTCTTGTAATATCCAAATCTGAGGGCTACCCGTTTTAAAATCACTGTCTATAAATCACAACAGGATAAAAACTGATGATTTTCAATTCAGAAATAAGGAGAAAAAAAAAAGAGATTGTGACTCGAATTAGCAGATAACTCAAGGAGCAAAGCTGCAAAGAGAATGTTGTAATGCACATCTTGGGAAGAAATGTCATACTATTAATTCTGATGCTAGATCCATGAGCCTTCACTTTGGGGAACCTATTCCATATTTGCATACTTAAAAAATGTAACAGATTCGTCCTATTTGGAGACTGCTCTAATTGACTGAATGGTTTATAGGGCACCTGCCTATTTGTGCTGCTTCCTCCTGAAGACTAATTTATTTCCTTGTATTGCATTTTTTTTTTTTTTTGTGGCTTCCAAAGTTGGCACATACTGGCAAGTCTCCTTCACAAATAAAAGATTTAGGTGCTTCCTATTAAAACTCAAGTTTCTCTTTGAGTCCCCAAGAGGTGTTTAATTAAGAAACCTAAAATGTACACAATATATCTTAAGGGTAGGGATGTCACAATATAAACAAAAAAACCAGCTTTTTCTGTATTAATATAATTTGGAAAGGGCAGCTAATTGCAGGTTTCAGCTATAAAAGCACATTAAATTCATACCATGATATGTCATTCTTAGTTACCTAAAAAGTCTAATTAGAACTTAGATCCAATTAGCAAATCCAAATGTGTTCAAAGTCTAATTATCAGAGATAGTGTAGCCCTCTTGTTCAATTTAAAACCTTATGAAATTTCTTTTGAGCTTTTGTTCTCTTCTCAGGTCAACCAAAGTCTATGCTCAATTACATTTCTTGATGTGCACTTTTTCTAGTAACTTTTTCAAGAAGATTTTATTTTCTTAGACTAAATTAATACTGGTGGAAAAGTGGTTTATGACATTAAGTGAAGACCTAATACACTATCCACCTTTTACAGTTATATTACTTAATTCTAAGCTTAATGAATAGCTTTTAGGACATCACGTTGTTCAAAGTAAATATGGCTAAGCTGCCAAAGGAATGCAAGGATCTCTTTTTTTGTGCTCCTTGGTGAATCTACTGTCAGTTTGCCTAAGTAAATGACATCTATTAATGCCAAGTTGACCATAGCATTTTGGTGTATTGACTAGTCAAAATATTTATTGCTGGAATAACAATAAAACTTGAGTAGTTTGTTTCAACGATGCTCTGGACAAACATTTAAAAATATATAATTTCCAGCTTCTTAATTATGTCTTCCTTTAAACATAACTAAATGTAGTCAATGGTTTAAAATTCTAAGGCACTCAAATATTTGGAGTTTTGAAATAACAATAATAAAACATTTGTCTTCAGACCTGGGCAATAACTTAAACATTTGTGTACATATATGATGTGTACATATATAATGTTTCTTCCCACTTTAAAAAAAATATTTGGCCAAGTTCTTTCTCATATATATTACAAGACATCGTTTTCTCCTTTGCCTGATGGCTTTTCCCATTTCTATTTTCTCTCTCTCCTCACCCCCCTTTGCTTGCTATTTGACTCACGTGTCTTTTGATCATAGCACTTGTAAAGTTGTTTCTGTTCATCATAACAGCAGTTGGGATTTTAGGATTGGTAACACCTTTTACTTAATTCAGTTCTTCATATGTACAAATCTAACACTTAAGTTAGCTGCATATTAGCTATGGACACCAAGAGTTAGGAATTTCAGAGACTAAATTTTGAGGTAGAGAAAGTTTAGAATACAGATTATCTGGAAAACTACGAATAAAATATATCCACCTGTCACATATCAAAATGGGGCAAAACAAAGAAATCATTCAGAAATTAAAATAGTACTTATTCCCTATACTGAATAGAACTATTTTTTTTAACATTTTTTGGAATAATTTCTAAGTGTTAGTGATGATACTGAGCTCCTTATACCTGATCTCATTTAAGCCTCAAAATAACTTTATGAGAATGTGTTGTTATAATTATTATTTTATAAACATAGAATCTAAGGGCTCATCTAAAGTCACATAATTACTAAGAGATGAAACTAGGATTTAAACTAGTGCTTTTAAAAATCCATATTTGGGGTGCCTGGGTGGCTCAGTTGGTTAAGCATCTGCCTTCAGCTCAGGTCAAGATCTCGGGCTCCTGGGATGGAGCCCCACATTGGGCTTCCTGCTCAGCAGGGAGTCTGCTTCTCCCTTCTCCCTTTGCCTGCCCCTTCTCCTGCTTGTGCTCTCTCTCTCAGGTAAATAAACAAATTCTTTAAAAAAATAACATATAGAAGTCCAGATTCAGTGCTTTCAACTGCAGTGCTGTTTTATAGCTTATGAATTTTTTTCATAAATATGATCTATTTAAGGTAGGTAGACAAAATATTATTCCTATATTTTAGTAAAAAAATAAGACTCAGAATTGTAAAGTGGTTCCCTCAAAAAACAGCTGGTGAATTTACATTTTGGCAATACAATTGAAAAGGCAAATCATCATCATCATCATTTTTATTTTAAAAAATTTAATGTGTACATAGTACATAGTATATACTAATCCTCTGAGGTCTTTACTTATATATATTAATTAATTTACTTATCAACACAATACAATGAGAAAGGCAACATTATTGTCTCCATTCCACAGAAGGGGAAACTGAGGATTGAGAGGCTGTGCTCCTTCCACTGTGTTATCTTTTATCCATTTAAGCAGTCAAGAGGCATTGAGTAGAATAAAGAAAGTAGTAGAAAAATGAAATGGACAAGAGATTCTCAAAAACATTTCTGGAAATCTCTACTTTGTGTCACCAAATTACTAAAGATAAGTGTGGAACACATTTCATTCATCCTAAGTCTGTTGATGCTTCTCAAAATATATACTAAAGATAAATGAGGAAATAAACAACAGCAACACACGAGAAAATGTTGATTATTCACACCTTTTTGAAGGATTTTTGAAGTTCCTTAATTTCAAATTCCTTAATTTCTGTTCATAGCCACTCATCTCCCTGAGGTTCCCTTCAAGCTTTTCTGTTTGATTGTAATAGCTCCTTTCAATAATAAGCAATACAAATGAGTTAGGTTCACACAGATTCAAATTGAATTTGTATCTACAACGGGTCATATTCCTTGCAGCGTGAGAAGATTGACAGGCACAGTGTTTGATAAAAAAAAAAAAAAAAAGCCTAGAACAATTTCGTTTACGTTCAAGTGTGAAGCTTATCTAACTACTTCTCTGGTTTCATTGTTAGAAATTCTATTAACTTGATTTCTCTGGATATGTGGAGAAGGTTGTTTTTGTCTGATTGTGTTTTTATTTTTGTTCCTCCCCCTCCCTTTTTTTAAACAATGAGGCCAGAGACTAAGAAAGATAATGCACACAGAATCTTATAATGCTATCTATTCAGCTGAGCACTTTCAAATAAAAAATAAAAAATAATAAAAGTGACCCCTGCAGCACATGAGATTTACAGAAAGTCATACTGCTGATGGCAAAACAAGATTCACTATCTCCCATGGTCTGACAGTCCAGAGAAAATCTAGAAGGGATTAAAAAAATAAAGACCAATTCAATTTCCTTTCAATTACAGTATATTGATTTCCTATAGTATTATCCAGTTACTGCTGAAAGTCACTTTAAAAACTTAAAAATGCTTAATGCTTTAATTATCCCCTTCATTGGAGCTTTAGCAATAATAATCTTATTGCTCTCTGCTAAAATCAATGTAATATCTTGTGTTCAACAAAATGGTTAATGTATTTGCATGAGGATAGTAATACGCTCCTAACACGATGTGTTATGTCACTAGTAAATGACCAAGTTTTAGATCTTTATCTTTTCCTTTCAATATTTCCTCTTTTCATTTGTTCATGGGCTTTAAAGGATGACGTTTGACTAGGTTTTGCATCACTATTTTTCCGGCAGTGTTACAATGTCAAAAAAGAGCTGAACTGTTCAACTTTAATTTTACGCTTAATAGTTATAGGCCTTAATAACAGGAGTCAAGAGAGCTCTTAATCGAATACCAAATGGGATTCCGTACATTTATTAGCTCGTATTCATACGGAATAACCGAAGCCTGGCTATAGCACGGAAGCTCCGGCTGCAGGACACAAACTCCCCACCGCACTGTGGGCTGTGGGCTGCCAGCCACTACGTTGCCTTTATTGGCTTTCTCAGCCTTCAAAGGAAACAAGGGAACAATAAGGCATAGGCAAAGTAGCTGAAAGCTAACCATTTAGAAATGCACAGCATTTATTTGGTAGATATTGCTTCTATAATGGGATAGAAAGTGTAAAAAGAAATACACATGGCAGGTTGGCTCAGATACATGTTTATAGAGTTAAATTGGAATGTTTCTTTTCGTTGATATGTACAGAAATGTAATAATCTTTTTGGTGATATTTCCACCTGTAAAACAGGTTCGATTTGTACGACTTGCTCCCTAGGGGATGATTATTTCCTCCTAAGATTCTACTCCTACAGCTTGGGCATTACCATGAAGAAGTAGATTACGTGAAATAGCCTTAGCACTTCAGTTTCCTTTAGGAGAAAATATCTTTGAAAAAAAATCAGAAAAAATATCCCCTGATTCCGCTGCTTACATTTCCCTGTATTGCTGCTGAAACAAAATTTCTGTACCATGTAACAACACACATGTAAAATAAGATGAACTTAGCTGATATTCACAAATGAAGAATATAAACATGAGAAGCTATAGATCCAAAAAAATAGCCCAAAGACGTTTTATGCAGCCATAATAACTACTCTCAGTTATCACCTGGCATTTAACTGATATAATAATATTTTACCATTATTATAAGTTTTCCCTTCTTGTGTAATTCTTGTTGGTGTAAAATTACTGTTACACTATATCAAGAGGCCATATATCATAGTGGCTAAGATCACAAACTCTAGAACCAGACTGCTTAAGTTCAAGCACCTACTCTGACACTTGCTGGCATGTGTCATTGGGCCTCAGTTTTCTCACCTCTCAAAGGGGTATAAGTGACTTCCTCACAGGATTTGAGGGATTATTAACTGACTTAATATATGTCAGGTATTTAGAAGTGTTCTTGGCACATAACGACTAAAGAAGTGTTAATTATTATCATTCCTATAAAATCAGCACTCTTGTTTCTTGCTGAGCCTCATCATTTGGAGTCCCTCCCTAGTTTCAGCGTGGAAGCATGCCTCTAAAACTATGTTCTCAACGTTAGCTACATATTAGAGTCACCCCAAAATTTTAAAAACTTCTGATGTGCCAGCATAAACCCAGAACAATTAAGTCCAAATCTCCAGGGATGGGATCCAGGCATCAGTATTATTTATGGCTCTCCAGGGGATTGCAACCTCTAGCCAAGATTGAGAAGTCCTGCTCTAAAGCTTGCCTTAACACCCAGGGAACACAGTCTCATAGAATGGCTACTTAACCTTATTGATTGAAGGCATCATTTTCACTGGCTTCCTTTACAAAAGTTAACTAGGGACACTTTCTCAAACAAACAAACGATTTTATTTTTCTTGTTCTAAATAGGATAGGAGGCTATAAACCTTATCATAGTATTGATGTAATAGAACATGGTAGGTCCCAATAAATAGCTGATAAATTAATTGCATTCATTAAAACTCCTGTTGTCCTCTTTCTTCTCCCTCGTTTTCTCTTTCTCCTTCTTTTTCTTCTTCTTTTTTTTTTTGTCTCTCCAGTTCAAACTGAATGAAAAACACAAAACATCCCCTATCTGAGATCGTGTCCTGTTATTACATTGTACCCTTACCAATTTTTATAATTCTTCAGGGTGATTCCCTTCACTCAAATTCTACTACCTTTTTTTTTTTTCTGATCGGATTTTTTCCCCTAATAATATTTTAGCATTTAATGATTACAACCTGATAAAAGTTGCTGGATTTTCTTCTCTTTCATTCTTTGCTATCTCGAGATGTTTTAAAGGGGGAATCTTCATTTTAAAACCACATTAGAATTCTCTTTCTTTTCTTGTCCATTAAATGATTAACCACTTAAAGTCAGGGGCACCCTCTTAATCATCTGCGTGCCCCGTGTCTATTACAGTGTTTTGCATAAGTAAAATATTTATTTTTTTGAAATTACGAAGTTAACGTACACTTAAAAAGTGTAATGTAAGGCATTTCTATTGTACTGTAGATCTTTGTTCCCAAACAATCTAAAATCTGAAGTCCAGACATCTTTTTATATTTTACTATCTCTTCAATTTTCTGCTTAGATAACTCAATTAACTGCTTAGATAACAATTTTCTGCTTAGATAACTTTGAGTTATCTAAGCAGAATATCTAAAAGAGTAAACTCAAGACCTCAAATATCTAAAAGAGTAAACTCATAATCTACCCCTTACCATCCATTCTTCCGTTAGCCAGAAACTAACAAATCCGTCTTACAACCACACATATCTAATCCATTGCCAATCTGCCAATTTCCCTTCCAGAAACAAACTCCAGAATCCATTTAACTCCATCTCCTTGCCACCAGCCTAGTTAAGCTAACTTCATTGCTTCTTTTTTACAGTCTTCACTCTATGTTGTAACATAAATTTAGATATGATGCCGTCTAAAATCTTTCCACAGTTTTCTGTCATTATCAAGAGAAAGACTAAACTTTTAACGTGGCCAACCAAGACCTGTGGTTTGTCACATTTTACATGCACCATCTCATGTCACACCACATTCTCTCTCAGTGTTTGAACTTCAACCTTACTCATTTGCCTTCAGTTTCTTGAGTTAGACATAATCCTCCTGCCTTAAGGATTTAAACATTATTTCTCAAACATTGAAGGATATCAGAATTACTTGGGAGTGAAAACAAAACAAAAAACCAAAAACAATGCCACAGCTATATTCCATGCCAACAAAATCAGAATTTCTGAGCATGAAATGAAGACACAAGTATTTTTTAAAGTTTCCAAGATGGGGCACCTGGGTGGCTCAGTCGGTTAAGTGGCTGACTCTTGGTTTCAGTTCAGGTCATGATCTCAAGGTTGGGAAATCGAGCCCCACAGCATTGGGCTGTGCACTCAGTGGGGAGTCTGCTTGAGGATTCTCTCTCTCCCTCTCCCCATCCCCTGCACCCACCCCATGCACATGGGAGCATGTGCTCTCTCAAATAAATAAATAAATCTTAAAACAAGTTTCCAAGATGATTCTAAAGTGTAGCCAAATTTGAGAATCAATGGTTTTGATATAATTCTCCTTGATTGGAAGAATCTAGACACCTGCCATTCTTCAATGAATTACTGAGTTCACTCTTACTCATCCTTTAGATCTCAATGTAAACATATATAGGTTAGTGCAAACCTTCCCTGATTACCTGTCCCAACCTCCCAGGTTAGCTCTTGCCCCTCCAATGTAGTATCATGTTCCCCTTCTTCATAGATTAACATTTATTGTACTAATTATCTGTAAGTTTTCATCAAGTCAGGAAAAATTACTGTTTTTGTCTCCCCACTACCTTCTTAAATACATAATTCCTGGCACAAAGTAGGACTTCCATTTTTACTGAATACTAAAACAAATTTAGATGATTTTAAAACAGGAAACTTCATACATCTTGCAGTGATTGCTGATTATTTTTTAAACAATGCCTTAAATGAGGATCTCAGTAGATAGCCAAGATGCTATGCTGCCAGCTACTAAATTTTTGTTTGTTTGTTTTTGGAAATGTAGATTTGCAACTGTCACTCTTCCTGGGTACAGAGAGGATAAGCTCTCCATAATAAGATCAAGGAATGGTTTTCAGAAACCTTCAATATGAGGAATGATGACATTACCTAACACTGTAGAGAATAAAATAAGTTGTTATATTAGTCCTATCATTTGAACAATTATATAACAACTACAACAATAGCAATAATAAGAGTAAAACATAACCTATGATGGATGTTTCTTATATTCCAAGCCTCATTTTAGGACATGTACCTACACTATCTCACTAAAAGGAGAACCACAAAATATCCATGAAATATGAAGTGTTGAAACTTTAGGAGATAAAACATTACCCATCTCCAAGGGGGAAAGCTCTCTCAACAATGCAAAATCCTCTTGAAGAGTACAGCTCCTGGCCAAAAACCTATGAATGACTTTTTGGGCCTGAATCCAGGCAATTAGGATGGCTTTACCTGACAGGCCTATTGAAGGCAGTTGTAGTCAAGAACTCAGGTCCCTTTGGCTGCCCCCATTTTTAGGCAGTATCTGCCTGCTTAGCCCAGGAGGCTCTATTCAGAGGCCTCTCTATCTGGGCCTTGGCCTGAGGCCTTTCCCCAGGAGTCTCTGCTGAGAACATCCTGGTTGAGGGAGGGGGTAGCCTTGAAGACACCTTCCTGTATTCTGACTTAATACTTTTCCATTCCTAGCCCTTCCCTTCATCCTTTCCTTCCTCCTCACCCCTGCACCAGTCCGTAAAACTGCAGGAGCCTCAGGGTTTGCTCCAGCAGTGAGACAATTCCTCCACATGTGCTGATATATCTGACTCTCACCTAGTGTCATTCTGTATGAAAATAAGGGACACTGAAGGAGCCAGGACCTTCTTTCCAATTTGCTTTTCCTAAGTGAATAAAGGCTTAACTGACTTTCGTTTTAGCTTGTAGTCTTAATTGACTACACCCATACCCAGCAGCTCAGCTCTACACAGCTCAGCCCTTGACATTTCTTACTTTGTAATGACAGTTCACCTTTATTGAAGACTTCCTTCGAGGCAGGCATTGTACCAAAGCCCTGGATATTATTTAATTTACTTTTTTGCTATAATCCTATTAGGTGGATACTATCAATTATCCTAATTTTAACAGATGAGGAAATTGAGGATTAGAAAGATTATTGACCTCTTCCAGATTACTCAGCTCATAAGTGAAATCATCAGGATTTGAACCCAGGCAGTTTAGCAGCAGAAACCACCAGGTGATTCTGACCTCAATCAATAGGATAATTTTTCAGAAGAAAATAGAGCAAGGGGCACACAAACAGTCCCAATGGTGTTTGAGTGCTCATTTTCTAGCAGTAGCTCTACTTATGTTTTGGGGTCCTTGAAAAACTAAAATTTATTTGCATAACCGACCCCCCTTTTTTGGCCTCAACTATTCAAGTTGGGTTTCTGTCATATGGAACCAAAAGATTTATAGCTGATTACATGGAAGCTGTGCTAGGTTTTGTGAATGCATTCTATATGTCAGTGTAGGAAAAGGAAGATATTGGTGAAGAAGTAGGGAACAGTAAAGAATGTTGGACTGAGAATTTGAAGGTCTAGTTTTTATTTCAAGTAAGGAATTGATGCAAATAAATTCTAAACTCTTTTCTCGCAACTATTAGTGATTAGGTCTATTTTGTGGATAGTTTCTTATAATATGAGCAAAGCCACCTCCAATATATATAAAGCCAACCAGGATTACTGATATTGATAAAGAGAAACCCAAGGAATCCTTTTTATTGCCCTATTAAACTACAAGTTCCACAAAGGCAGAGATTTTTGCCTGTTTTGTTTACTGATTGATACCAAGTACCTATACAGTTCACAAATAATAAATATTTGTTGAATGGATGAATGGGTCTTATTTTTCTCAAAAAGTAAATTAAATTTCAGTTGCCTAGAGGACTCTGTGGCATGGGGGTTTTATCTCAAGGTAAGAAATAAATCAGCTAATTCTCATAAAATCCTGTCTAGCTTTGTGATTCTACAATTGTTTAATATGACTGGATTCATACCAACAGTCATTCCCGATCAAGAGAGGATTACTCATTCAAATTTTCCAAATAACTCTTGCCATAAACAGTATAATCAGCCTTTGCAATCAGTTGATCTGATGCTAAGGCTGACATGATACTATTGTCTAGGTCACTGTGCAATTCTTCCTTTCTGGCTCCTTCTTTATCAGATGCCTGTGCTTAGGCTCAAAATGAGGATGGAGTGCTGGGGTTTCATGGATAACTGTAAATCATCAAATGATTGACTATGCCTCTGAGCATTCTTACCAGCTTTGAAAATAATTTTTATTTCATTGCAAAATATTACAAACATTTATGCAATTGAGACTTCCATAAATCAGGCATGTTTAGAAATGCTAGCATACTTCAAAAAAGAGTTCTTTACGGATTTACATGTTTTTCTAATTACTCTTTTAAAATTAATGATCCTAAATACTTTCCCCATATTTACTTCCACTGGCAATCAGCTATAATCACACACACACACACACACACACACACACACACACACACACACACAATAAGCATGAGGAATGGCAGGAGTATTTGGAAGAAGTTAGGACTAACTGATCACAATAATTTGCAAGAGATTTAGTGATAAATAATCTACTGGACACTCATGCAATAGTGTGCACAGTTTTAATACATTATTTTCCCATCACTCAACATTTATAATCAAGAAGACATTTATTAAATACCTGCTGTGCTAGTGTTATGGGATACAAGGGTGCATGGAACATCATCTTTCACCTCCAAGAATTTATCTTTTTGAAATGACAAAGCAGAAAAATTTTATAAGCAAAAACAATACAACAAATTCCCCTAGGCAGTATGTTACAAATTCCTAAAAAGACTGGCATAAATAATAAGTACTCAAATTTTAAAGAATGTAGATATTCATGAGAATGAATCAAATCTCATCAAAGAAAATGACAGAAAAACAGACCGTTGTGTAGTATTCTGTCCGCAAGATGGCCACAGATAATTCCTCCTGTGTCTGTGCATGCATACCAATCAGGAGGTAGAGTCCATTCTCCCTCTCCTTGAATCTGAGTTAGCTCTGTGACTTGCTTTTACCAATAGAATTAGGCAGAGGGGATGATATTTGATTTCTGGGCCTGGGACTTAAGAGATCTTATAGCTTTTGTTTTCTCATTTTTGTAAGCCAACAATCAAGTAAAAAAAAAAAAAAAAACAAGGCTAGAAGACTGAATAACGAGAGACTATGTGGAAAGAAAAAGGAGTCACATGAAAGAAAACTACGGGACCTTAGCCAACAGCTAGCACGAATGCCCCAGACATATGAGTGATACCATCTTGAATCCTTTTGATCCCAACTGAGCTATCCCAGTCAACACCATGTGGAGCAGAAGTGATCCATCCCTATTGAGTCTTGCCTGAATACAGATCTAGTGAATCCTTAAAAATAGAAGCTTTTGTTTTAAGCCAGTAAATTTTAGGGTGTTTTGTTATGCAGTAATAAATAATTGAAACATATGGTTTAGGGACAGTTAATGGTCACCTTTGCTTCTGAAATTGACTAGACACCCAAGCCTTCTAGAAGGCAGTAGGAAGTTGCACGTGTATGAGGGATATTCTTTCCTTTTTCCAATACTTTCCTTTTTATCGTAAAGCTTTTTAAAAAAAAAAGTTTCTCTACTGTAATTCAGATAGGCATTTCTGTATGCACTTTCGTCTTTGTTGGACCTGATTGAAACACTTTCAAAATTATCTATACTTTGGAAAATAGGGCAAATTAGATCATGATTTGTGTTCTATGGCTGCTGTGACAACCAAAAACTCAATAGATTAAAAGAACAGAAATTTGTTTTCTCACAGTTCCAGAGAACAGATCTGCAATCAAAGTGTTGGCAGGGTCATGCTCTCTTGGAAGGCTGTAGGGGAGAACCTTCCCTTGCTTCCTCCAGCTTCTTGTGGCTCCAGGAATTCCTTGGCTTGTGGTTAACTGCCAGCCCTGCCTCTTTCATCACACGGCCATCTCCCCTTCTCCCTTCTATCAAATCTCTCTCTACCTTCCTCCATAAGAATATTTATCATTGGACTTATGGCTGACCTGGATAATCCATGATAACATCATCTCAAAATCCTTATCTTAATTATATTTGCAAAGACCTTTTCCCAAATAAGACACATTTGTTCCAGGGATTAATCTGTAGATATATTTGTTTTTTGTTTTGTTTCATTTGTGTGGGGTGGCAGGAGGGTGGAATTCAACTCACAACAGATCAAAGTCCATAAATTCTCATTTTAGGATCAAACATTCTATCAAGCCATTTTAGTTAAAACACAATCTCTTTGAGGAAAAGTAGTTTTATGAGATCCATATCCACTGGGGACAATTGCTTTTTCTGCATATATTGATTGATTTAAATTTCCTCAAATTAGAATTGAAAAAGCACTTGCCAACCACTGATGAGTTTGCTCTTGCTGCATCTCTAAATTTAATCTTCTGTGGTACTTTTTATCTGGGGCATTATTCTAGGTTTTAGTTACTCACTTGCCTCATTCCCCCAGTAAAATCTTGAGCTCCTTGATGGCTGGAATCATCTTTTTATTCATTAAAATACATCCAGCACTTTTTTTTTTTTATCACTAACATATCATAGATAAGCAATAAATGGTTGTGATCTAAAATATCTGTTTTTTTTATTCTCAATACATTGTCCTTGGTTTAATGAATGTATGAGTGCACTTATATTATCCCTTAGACATATCTGGATGCATTTCAAGTATACTTTTTTGTTTGCTATGGAGAAAAACAGTAGGAAGAGATCTCTCACTTCTTTACTCCAATGTATGTTTGGCTTTCTAAAGGCAACTGTAGAAATTGGAGGCTATGTGTGACTACCTGCAGTCAGACATAGATCCTAAAATCAGAATGAGTAAAAACGTGCCCACTTCAAATATTTTCAAATAACTTTTACAGTATGTATTTTTATCAGCATTTTAATTTAGTCAACATTTTGGTTGGTCCTTAATTCTTTTATATTTAAATATATAATTTGCCTTATTTATAATTGCAGTAAAAAGAAAAAACTTTTAATAAAAGTAAAACCTTACTATGAAAACATATTTTCCATTGTTTTGCCTATCATATCCACTATGTAAAGCATATGGATTTCTTAAGATATCTTTCCTTAATATAAAGAACCAATAACCAGGTATCATTCTTGTCTTGCCAATAATAATCCAGATCACTGGTTACTGAAAATGAAATCATTAATCAGTCTTAGCTTTCCATTATTCGGAATTACTCGAATTATTCGGTGGGTAACAGAGGAAGTCTTGTACAGGGATGTTCTGTCCAACTGAGGATATAATGTTAAGCTGGGAACTTACTCAAGAAGTTATCCTAATAAACGGTAACCTTTCTCAAAAGTCAAAGCAAAATAGAGCACCAGATGCACAAAGGCTTCAAGCCAAAGAATAAAAAAAAACAATTTCAAAACAGACACTTGGGCGTATCAGAAAATTTTAAATAAAAATTTAGAATATAGACAAAACCTTAGACCACTCTTTTAGCCATACCTGAGAAGTATCTCTAGTTCCTTAAAAAAATCCATTTAAAAATCAATACCAGAATCCCATCACATGTGTTTGTAAATTTTGGGATCCATATAGTAAAATATAAGGGATTTCATTATAATTGTGGCTTAACTCATTAATGATTCCCTTAACTAAATTAATAAAATCCAGAGTTATAACTTATAGTAACAATTATGGAATCCTTACTACAAAAATAGTTAATAAACTTCCCTTACATGATACAGCTTTAACAAAGTTTATTTCTCAGAAATATTAACTCAATCATTATACTGGACCTTTCCGTATAATCCTCTGTTAATACTGGAGATGTCAGGTGCTTTTTCTTTATGTGGAAACCATTTCAAAAACTTATTAAAATCTAAATTCAATATCAAGAAGTAATAATTTAGTTAAAGTAAGAATTACTCTATGAATTTAAACATATTAAATTATTTTCAAAATACACAATACAGAAAATATTCAGATTAAAAATTTTGTCCAAGATATGAATTTTTTGAGAAAAAATGTTTATGATAGTTATCGTATCTACCATTTATGGAAGGCTTACTGTGTTGAGTATTTACATTCATTATTTCATTTAATCTTGATCACCAAGCGCTCTGAGTTATAAACTATTAAGTCAAGCTTATAAAATTACTGAAATTTAGATTTTTTGACCTGAAAATTTAAATTACATATGTGGGAATATAGATGCAGAACAATTTTGTCTTAGATTCTATTCTTGTTCATTTAATACACAGGCAATCAGAAGATTATCCATTTTTCCAAAATGCTTCTTAAATGCAAGGTTATTGTAGAAAGTAAAATAGAAACTGTGGATTTTGAGATTTATTTTGTTTCTGGCAAAGCTGTTTTCTAGTCTAGAGGGAAAAGACTCTTGAAACACTTCAAACATCATCTCAATCCTCAAAAGTGTTATTACAATATTTTATGCAGTCTAACTAACAGCTGGATTGAACACATTTTGAAATATATTTGGGACAGGAGGGCATAAAATGGCAAGCACTGTTGTGTGAAGTCTAAATTTATTGATCTGCACACTATCAGAGAACCACCTGGACAGGTTAGCACAGGTGACAAGAATATTGTGCTAATGAGGGTAGCATCAAAGTTTAATACTCACATAAAGTAGTTAGTTTGGAGAGCTGAAACACTTTCCTTCCACCAGAGCTCGCTCTCCTACCCTCAGTCAGCACTCCAATGCACATAATTAACCTTACAAGGAAAACTCAAGAGACATAAACTGACCCATCAGAACTCATCATCACCACAGGGAAACAACTAAAACATGTACCAACTACTAACTTTGTAATCATTTATGAAATTCAAAATACTAATATAAGCCTTTTCAACTTTTTATTATGGAAATTTTCAAATACATATAAAGAGAATTGAATCATGAACCAAAGTACTCATCATCCTGCTTAAGCAATTATCAATTCATTTTCAATCTTGTTTATTTAAACCCCCGACCCTTTTTTTTGCCACCATCCCTATCAGATTTATTTTGAAATAAATGACAGATATTGGGGGCACCTGGGTGGCTCAGTTGGTTAAGCATCTGCCTTAGGGTCAGGTCATGATCCTGGAGTTCTGGGATTGAGCCTGGAGTTGGGCTCCCTGCTCAGCGGGGAGTCTGCTTCTCCCTCTTCCTATGCACCGCCCCCCCCCAGCTTGTGTTCTCTGTCTCTCACTCACTCTCTCTATCAAATAAATAAAAATAAAATCTTTTTGAAAATGCCAGATACTATACAACTTTATTTTTAACTATTTTGTATACATCTCTGAAAATTAAGAAATCTTTTTAAACATAGTCATGATATCATCACCATGTTCCCTAAAATTTATAATTTATCATATTATCAAATGTAATCAGTATTCAAATTGCCCTTATTTATACAAATTAGGATCCATATTTTACAATAACTAACATGTCTCGGTCTTTTTATTTATGGGTTCTCCATTCATATATCTTGTTTTGTCAATCTATGTGGCAAAAAAAAAAAAATTAGTTATATTTTGTCTTTTCCCAAAATCTAGATATTGCCGACTGAATCCTTCTGTGTCACTTAACATGTCCCGTCGTCTGCTGTATTATCTGTTCATTGGTAAATCTATGAGATTGATATAATTCAGTTTAATATTTGGCAAGGGTTTGTATTGTGTCCTTTAAACAGAAGGCACATAGTGTCTGTCTTCTTTCTTAGCAATATAATCAGCCATTAGCGTTCATTTATTACTTTCATTAGTGTTACGGGCAGAACTGTGTTCCGCTAAAATTTGTACATTGAAACCCAAACCCCCAGTACCTCAGAATGTGACTATATTTGGAGATAGGGCCTTTAAAGAGGTAGTTAAGGTTAAATGAGTTCATCTGAACTCCTCCTAATTGAATCAGACCAGCGTACTCATAGGGAGAGGAGATTAGGCTACACAGAGAGAGATCAGAGATTTGAATCTCTGGAGGAAAGACCATGTGAGGACACAGAGAGAAGGTGGCCACCCGCAAGGGGACAGGCCTCAGAGGAAACCTGCTGACACCTTGATTTTGGACTCCCAGCTTTTAGACCTGTGAGAAAATAAGTTTTGATTGTTCAAGTCACCCAGTGTGTGGTAGTTTGCTATGGCAGCCCTAGCAAACGAATATAATTAGTGATGGCAAAATGCCAATGCTTTAATTTTATCATTTCTTCTTCATTTGAGGACTATTTAAATAAAGGAAAAGCTTTCCTTTATTAATCATTTGGTTAACCTGAGGTGCAGTTTGTCTTCACAAAAAATAAATGGACTCATCAGCATCCTCTAAAGAAGGTTATATCATGATTATTCATGATTCAAGTATATTTGGTGCTAAATAGAAAGTGCTCTGGCTTCCTCTCCTCAGATCAACCCTGGAAAAACTACAGAGTGAAACACAGATTGCAGAAATTTATACAGCATCACTGTGGAAAACTCCCAGAAGGGGAGATACTGAAGTGGTGTGTTGGGAGTAATGCAGTTGCAGTCTGGGGAGAGGGCAGCTGGACATAACAATGAACAGATAGATTGGAGCATTTCAAATTCAGCTATTACCTCTTTCCACGTGTTGACTTGGACTATCATTGCCTGACCCTTTCCTGTTGAAATCTGATGTAGTTACCCATAGCACTGATTAATTTATGGGCTGAGTCAGTGCAAAGAACAGCAGAGTAGGACAAAAGTTCTGCTGGGATATGGAATTGAAAAAAAAAAAAAAAGCAGATATAAGTTGAACAGCTTTGTACATTCATTTTTCTACTCTTTCCCTCTCCAGGCCTCTAGGGCTAGAGGATTGCTGCTCAGTGGCCTATTCCAATTGCTGCTAATTCCTTAAAGATTTTAACAATTTGTTTTTAGTGTGGTGACAAAGAAGTTACTACCTGTGGTTTTGTGGTATGTGGAGTTCTCTTTCTAGAGCTCATCCTTTACTCTAGCCTTGAGCCTACCAAGAACAAGAGACTAAAGTGATTAGCCCTTACACATTATGAGAAAAGTATACTCTCAGATGAATATGAGCCCACAGGTCAAGATAATTATACATCTGGAGATTGAAAAGAAATTATAATAATCTGGATAAAATATTGTCAAGATTCAGAAGGGTCTCAGATTTTACCCTAGTTACAAGCTAACATATTATCGTGCCAAAATTTGGTGTTAGCAGAAGATATCAGACACCCCGATCAGAGACAAATGACTTTTTTTCTTATAGGAACAGACGTATCTTCATTGGCATCTGTTCCTCAAGCCCTAGTTCCCACAAGATCATACAAAGAGGGCCAGATAATACCTCCATAAGTAGTGCATTGCACTGCAGGAGAGAAACCCGGGAACCTGAATCTTTTATAACAGGCAATAAGCATGCCTGCCCTTTGCTCCTGTTGGAAACATCATCTTTAATATACTGGACAGTAAACAAATCTTCCCTTTTGTGTGGAGAAAGACACTAGTTTTATATGCTAAGTTTGTTTACTGTACAAATATCTTTGAAAGGATAGTTTAAAATAAAAGCAATAAGTGCCTCAGTTCATAAAAGGCACAAAAATACAATACACACATGAAAAATTGTCTCCCAACATGTATAAAATATGAAGCTTTAAGTAGAAGAAAAAATTGACCCAAAATTCATAAGAGGAATATTTTCAGAGATAAGGAAATTATTAGCTATAGAAAACAAAAATAAAGCTTTTTAAAAAGTAGAAATGGTGATATAAAGCATAGTATTTACAAATGTGCTCCCATTTTTTTTCCTTTCTATTCCTTATTACATGAACCTTGCCCAATATATGCTATTTAGGACTTAGGACTTAAACCTTAGGCAGGGTTAAAAATATAGTGCAAACTAAATTGCCAACTGGAATATTTTGTGGTTTCATATTGAGAGCATAATTATTGATGAAAATTTTAATTAGAATATATGTTTCCTTTATAGATATTCTCTATATTCAGGTATAGATTATGGAATTCTGTATCTTTTTACTTCTACAAATAATACACTTTGGAACTTTGAGGATATTTCTAAACACGCTTGGATAAGAACACATGCTACTCAATTGTACATTCAACAAATTATACTTATTAGTATATTATTACAGCTTGATGAGAAAGAAACTAATCAGATCAACTAGAAAATAAATATTTTACAAAGTACAAAATTAACACATTTTTAAGGAGTGTTAACTCCTACTCACACACCATCTACCCTTTTAATATGGTTGTGAAGAAGGTACAGTCATAAATACCTACGGTATGCTTTTATCTTCTAGGAATTTATTCATTATATAGAATGAAAACCATCCATTTCTGGATATTGTAATCTCCAGGGATGCATTTAAGGAGGACTTTATGGAAGATTTCAACTGACTTTTACTATCAAAGAAAGGCAAAATTATACAGTACTGAATTTATAAAATTTAAACAAACAAAAACAAGATACTTTCTGGCAAAATTCAAATCACACTAACCAAACAGATACTGATGCAGCTGCACCCCTGTATTTAGTGTAAGTACAATTCCTTACTGCACTATTTCCTTGGCCTATCCACCAATTATTTCTTTATAAGTGATTGATAACATGATGGGTTATTAAGCATGAAACCACAAGAACACTGTGCACACTCCTGCTATTACTGTTTCCTCATATGTGGTCCATTGTTATCCTGCATGAATTCTGAAATGGTGAAGTGATTTAATCAAAACATGCTGCTCTGACTGGAAACTGAATCGGAAAAGCTAATATGACATAGCATTGGTTTCCTTAGGCACAAAGAAAAACACATTCTTAAAAAAATGATATAAGTTAAAATGAATTTTCTTCATCTACATGACAACATCTGTTGGAGTTATAATGACCCAACTTGACAGTTCAATCTACCTGTCCTAAGTATTTAAGTGGAAAGTGACATATAACAGATGCATGATGGATTTTAAACCAAAAATTGGCATGGAAACAACAATTTGCCACTTAAGACAATGCATGATAGCATGAAACTACCTAATAAGCTTTCTGTAGTATAGATAAATCTTTCAAAACCTAGCTATTGTTTCAAGCATTTCTAAATCTATTTCTTTGTAAATACTTTTAGTATTTAAACAAAAGCAATTTGCTACATACTCTGGCAGCCTTTCCTAGCTGGCATACTTCATTTAAACTACAGAACAACTAAATGACTTTAGTGACCATTTTCTCAATTTTCCCGAGGCTCGTTCATACCTAGTACCAGTCAAGATGCATAGAAAATAAGTTAATTAATTATACATAATGGATTATTTAGAAACCAAGGCTTAGTTCTCTTTGTGAGCAATGATTCTAGGGCTAACTACCACAACAAAGATTCCAGTTACAAAAGAATTCATACTCTCCATGTCAATTCGGATTCTGTGAAATAAACAAGATCCATTAATCAAGACAAAGGGACTCTGGAGTACAAAGATGTGTAAGACACAGTTCCTGTCCATAGTTGATACATCTTGTTGGAGAGATAATAAATGAGCATAAGATAATCAGTCAAGAAGACAACATCCTACAAAACTACACTATATACTGATATGAATGGTTACTACATTATAATATGAAGTGATTAAATTGATAAATCATGTTAACCTTTGCCAGTGCAGAAATGTAATTAAAGAAAAAAAGTTTTTTTTAGGCCAGTATGGAAAAAAAAAATAATTAGGAAAGCGGTGGCATTTGAACTCTGAGCAGGGAGTGAATAAGAACAAAAGATGGCAGAAAAATATATGGCTTGAGGAATAGCAGAGGCAAAAACCCAGGTTTAAGTGTGATAAATATTAGCAAGTTCTGAGATGAGAAAGGGATTAAAGGTACCACAAATGATTCCTGTGGGGAAATGATGGAAAATAGAGGTGGATACAGGAAGTGGGAAAAGATTATAAAGGACTCTGAGAGTTTAGGAAATGGATTTAAAACTTGAGATTAGAAAAAGTAAATCTTTTAACACTCATATGCCCACCACCGATCCTGATAAGGAATATGATGGCTCACTGTAGGACCTTGGGCAGTGGAATAATATGACTAGCTACAAAGAATGCTATCTACTTATATATTATACTTCTATCCAATGATTAACACTGGCTGAGAGTTTTACATATTCTATACATATTTTCATAATGATCTTACAAACTGGGCATAGCCATTGAGGCTTTTAGTAATTACTACCATCCTCTGGTCGTAAATTGGTATGTGATACAACTACTATTGTTTTGCAAAAAGGTCTGTCCAGTTCCAGCACTATTAAAGCACACGGCATCTATGAGGAAAGCAATATTTATGCAAGATTAGTTTGGAAGCAGAGTGGAAAATGCAATGAAGGGAGAAGACACTAGAGGCACAGAAATCATTTAGGAGGCAATTAAACAAGTCCTTCCAAAGGGAAGAAAAAAAAAAAGAATGAGGAAGCAATTAATGAAAGAATTAAGATTTATAGAACAAGGAGAAGTAGGATACGATGTCATGGAATCCAAGAGAGGATGTACCAACATGGAAGAATTTGTAGTCAGGGCAGTGGAATACAGCGAAGAGGTCATAGTAATAATGAAATAGTAGTTATTATTATAATTCCATCATCAGGTGTGCATATATAGTTCCATTTTCCTGAGAAGTCCTCCTCTGTCTTTTCTAGTTGTCAAATTCCTTGAAGATCCAATTCAAAATTAACTTCCTGGTGAAAAAACTTCTTTGCCATTCCTTGGAAGGACAAATCACTTCTGAGATCCTTAGCACTTACATGCTACTCTTTTTCCATGTTACCTTGTACTGTTACCTTGGTTTACTTGTGTTTCTTTAATACTATACAATGAGAACTTTCAAGACTGGGGCCATCTCTTGTATTTATATTAAAATATAAAGTATATATTTACTTTTTAATTATAAAAGAAATACTTAATAAGTATGCAAATACCAATACACAGAAAAATAGAAAGGAAAGCACATGTGATGTGTTTTTATATCCAGCCTTTTCTTTTTTTAAGATTTTATTTATTTGAGAGAGAGAGAGAGCAGGAGTAGGGGGAGGGGGAGAAGGAGAGGAAGAAGCAGAGGGAGAAGCAGGCTTCTCGCCCAGTTGGGAGCCTGACTCAGGGTTCAATCCCAGGATCCTGGGATCATGATGTGAGCCAAAGGCAGACGCTTAACTGACTGAGCCACCCAGGCGTCCTCTTCCAGTTTTTTTTTTAATGTAGAATTTATTTTTCTTAACTTAGTTGGAATTACAACATTTATAATTTAAATATATATCATCTATATGATATATATATTAATATATAGCCTGGTTGTTGTGGGTCCAAACTCTGGAACCAGACTAAGTGGAGTTCAAATCCTAGCTTGGTCACTTATAGCTGAGTAAGATTCTGAGTACTTCCTTATCCTCTCCATGTTTCAGCCTTTGTAACTATGAATGGGAAGTGTAATGCCACCTACTTCGAAGTATTGTTAGGAAGATTAAATGAAGTAATGTAAGTCAGCTGTTGTTTTTGTTCTTATACCATCTCTTTGAGGGTACAAACAAATCCACTTCCATTTTTATTTGTTGTAGTATTTAATCTAAGCCTTGGTATTTGTTGTGAATCTAGTCTTGATAGATTGGACACCTCTGCCCGGAGTGATCAGTTCAAAGTTGGGAGAGTGATCCAAATAAAGCCAACCAGAGCCTTCCATTCACCCATTAGATATTTTCTGGAACAACTGGGTAAGAGGGATTCCCTCTTTTCAGGGATTATTAAATATGAAGGCAGTGTCTAGAGTTGTCATTTTGTCACCACATGAGGGAGAATCTGCCTGAGAAGGCTGCCAAGAAAGAGGAAAAACGGAGCTGAGTAATGGAAAAAGGTAGAGTTTCTTAATGACAATACTTGAGAACCTGAATTCAACTGAACCTGGTTCTCCTGGGCTTTCCAATCTCATAATCCAGTAAGGCTGTTTTTTTGCTTAAAGTTTGAATTAGTTCACATCAAATAACCCTAATAGTCTTGACAAATATAATGCTTTTGCTTTTAATATTAAAAGATAGATATTTTTTAAAATTTAATTTTGGAATTACCAGCTTTTATGTAGTACCTATACTGACTCAACAAATACTTTATGAATCAACAATTCAACGCAGCCTTCTATATTATCATAGGAGATATTGCACATTGGCTTCCTAGTTCCAGAGGCATTTGGCTTAATTCTTTAACTATATATGATTATAAAACAAATACAGGTAAATCGTGTCATTTAAATGTATCAAAGGCTTCAATTTAAATTGATTTAGTTCATTAGAGGTTTATGAGCATCTACTGTGCGCCAGGAACCCTGAAAGTAACTGGGGATACAGAGATGGATAAGTCTCT
This sequence comes from Ursus arctos, assembly GCF_023065955.2. NCBI lineage: Eukaryota > Metazoa > Chordata > Mammalia > Carnivora > Ursidae > Ursus > Ursus arctos. The sequence continues at coordinate 73,593,926 of NW_026623111.1, read as the reverse complement.
GTCCTGCCTCCAAGGTAGTCATACATAACCTAAAAGATAAATCACATAGAGCAAATAATTAAACATAATTAATATTCCATATGATAAATGCAGTAATAGAGTTACATATAAAGAAATAAGAGGACAAAGAGTAAGGAGCAGGGAAAACTACAAAGAAAACATAGTATTTGACTTGAGCTTTAATAGCTATGCAGAAAATTTCAAAGTAGAAAATAGAGGGAAGAGCACTCTGGTTACCGAGAATGACACGTGCAAATGCAGTATATGAAGCGTTCAAGAAACAGTGAACAATTCCATGTGACTAGAATATCAAGGAAGTGTGTGTGTGTGTGTGTGTGCACGCGTAGCATTAAGGAGTAAGAAGAATATTAAGTGAAAAAGCTACAGATGAGGATAGAGATTAGCAATTTACAAGAAGCTTTGCATGTTATTTAAAAGAGGACTGGTCTACATTTATGTACCTGAAAGCCAGAGAGATTGTTAAGTAGAGAACACCATCCGTGTTTGACAAATACATGTATCTGCTGTTTCTGCTAAAGGTGAGTCGCAGGGTCAAGGATTAAGAAGAGAACATCTATTAGAAAGCAACAGCCCTATTATAAATTATTTGGGCTTAACCTAAAGGAATTTCAGGAGGATTAGCAGAAAGGGGAAGCATTTAAGATCCATTTCAGAAACGGAATCAATAGGCTTCTGTGCCAGATTGCAGAGCAGCATGAAGAGAATGTGTGCTGGAGATGGCTATCTGGCTCCTAATATGGAACAAACAGATGGATTACATTTTCATAACCCTATTTTCCTAAAGAGGAAAACACCTTGATTCCGCTATCGATGCTCTTTGTGTTTGTAAAATATTTATTAAAAGGGAAATATATGCCTTGTGCATATATTAATGCAGGGATATAAAACTAATATTTAAATGCTTAATAGAAAATGCTCGTATAATAGGTAGAATTGCAGCTACCCAAAGACATCAAATTCTAATCCCTGGAGTTTGTGAATGTTACCTTATTTGGAAAGTCTTTGCAGATATAATTAAAGATCTTGAGAGGAGGGCGTTATCCTGGATTACATGAGTGGATCCTAAATCCAATGACAGCTATCCTTATAAGGGTGAGGCAGAAGGAGACTTGACAGGCAGAAGAAAAGGAGGAGGCAATGAGGCCACCGAGGCAGCGACCGGAGTGATGCTGCCATAAATCGAAGAATGGGGGCAGTCACCAGAAGGTGAGACCAAAAAAAAGCGGATTCACGTCTTGGACCTCTAGACGGAATGCAGCCCCACTGACACCTCGATTTGAAAATTCTGTTTTAAGTCAATCAATTTGTGATCACTTCTGAAGGCAATCACAGGAAACTAATATACTCTGCTTTAATCATGTTTAGGACCCGTCACAAAATCAGAAATTGCACACATATAAGGTATTCAGCAAATGTGTTGAATTAATGTAATCCAACCCTTCTCTCTCTCTCTTTCCCTCTCGCTCTTTTAGATGGAGTCAAGCCTATCTTCTAAGTTATTAAAACCATGCTAACTCACTGACACTGGGAAAGAGAGGAAATCTTAGATTTTTCCAACTTAATATATTCTTTTGCAGGCTTAATTTATATATAGTAAGAAAAATCCTATGCTAATTTTATTCTTATTCTAACTGAATATTTCATTTACTTAATAGATGACTAGCTTTTCCTTACCTTTAAAACACCTACTTTGAAAGTGTATTTTTATACTTAACTATACTTCATCTGGGTGTAGTAAAATGATTTTATTTCTAAAAATAATTTTCCAGTATCTATAGTCTTATCAAATTGTTCCCATAGTTAAAAACATAATTATCTCTCTTAAAATTCTCCCTTTCCTGTTCTGCCCAATATCAGAGATTGCCAGTTTCCTAGTTACGTTTCACATTTCTGGTAAGCAATAATTACAACTTTAACCACATCTGTTGCTAGGAATTGGCCATTGCTTTCTTGTTTGGGGTTAATTATACCTACTAACTGGACTGAAATGATGTTCTTGCCTTACTGAGACATTATTTAGTTAACTTTGTGTTCTAACTGGTTTTGGGAAATTCTGTAGTTGGAAGATCTTTAGGCATTAACACTATAGAATTCCCTTTTGTGATGAAAGGATAGAATCTTTAAGTAAAATTATAGTGTTTTCATGGTTTTTCTCTAAAGTAAATTCACACGTGTGTACAGTTTCTCTGTAATCACTGGTGTCTCCTGATAAATTATCTATTCTAATTCATTCAACTTCATGTTATTCTTTTTCTAAAAGATAATAAAACATTTAGTAGTAACTCAACCTAAAATCCACACCTATGACATTTAACCAAAGATCTTATTCAATTCATTAGTTTACTGACATTAATCAACACTTTTCCTTGTATGTCCTTTCAACCAGCTTACATTTCATTTAACAGTGTTTTTCAAGCCAACTCAAATTAATTTTGCAATCAAAATTTCACATGCCATTGTCTCCAGTACTTTACTAGAAGTCAAGATGCATTACATCTACTCCACTCTGTTCATTTACTAAGGCTGTAAAGCTATCAAAAAAGCAACCAGCTTTGTCTGGCACAATTTGTTCCGTATTAACCTATTTATTCTATTTATTTCTCATGGCTGTGCTTGTCTTATTTTAGGTTATTTTAAACCAAGCATGTGGTAGCATTTTCAGAACAATTTTCTATTTTTGTACTTTATTTCAATCAATAAGATTAATTACATTTAAGAAATCAATTAGTCATTTTTGTTCAAAATGTAAAGAGTTTTATAGATTGAAAAAAAAGTATTCAACTTAATATAAAGAGAGAGATCATTTAACTTTTAAGATGGTATCAATTGGTGGACTTAATTTATGGTGACTGGGTCTGAGACTTAATTTAGCACTAGCTGCTTCTGATAGAACACCCAAGTATTCGTTTTAGAAATTCTCATAGAAGTTTTAACAGAAAAAAAAAATGCTACAGTCCCCATAATTTGAATCAGAAGAAGGATATATACTAAATTCTTATAGAATTTCTGTTGACTAAATTGATACTGGCAATGGATTTAAAAGCATATATTTTATCTGTATATATTCCATATGAAATAAGGCAGGGCAGGTTAGTCCAAGGAAATCATAAATATACTTTGATTCTCTTTATATTATATAATCCCCTTGATTATGCCTAGCATTAGGACATACAGATTATTCTAAATACACATGTCTTTATCAGTCATACATATTCTTTCTCAGCACAAGAAAAACAGAAATATACTTTTATTCTCCCTACATAATATATCCCCTTTGCTTATGACTAATTTTAGGCTGCAGAAGCAATATGAAACAGAAAAACTCTCCTCCATCTTGAGCTATATAACTATCTTCATTAATAACATAGCCCTTGTTCTGCCCCTACCTTCTCAGTTTCTCTTTTTCTGCAAATATACAGAGACTGCTACACAAATCATGACAAGGTTAAGGAAGTAGAAGGGGTTAGATGACAACGGTTTTCACTCTGGAAGATTCAGCTATTGAGTGATAAGTTGTGTTAATGAGGCAGTGTCTGGAATAAATGATCCGTCATAAGTAGACCAACTAAGTTTAGTAAAGCTCAGTCCAAAAAAACCCAAACCAGTGGAATGCCTACTCGGTATGGTAGACTTAATTAAGTGTTGAGCAAACCAATCTGATCTTAAACTAGATCTGAGAAAGAAAAGTTGGCCAAATAGACTGTAGGGGAAGTTAAGGATGCTTCATTTTTATCTGTTGACAAAAACAAAGATTGGACATGGTAGTTTGTACAGATGCAAACAAACAAATCATTTCACCCTATAGAGATGGGAATAGCACCGTGAAGTCTCAGAGGTAGCACATACCTCACATAAATATTCTTTTTTTTTTTTTAAGATTTTATTTATTTATTTGACAGAGAGAGAGAGAGAGAGAGACAGCCAGCGAGAGAGGGAACACAGGTAGGGGGAGTGGGAGAGGAAGAAGCAGGCTCCCAGCAGAGGAGCCTGATGTGGGGCTCGATCCCAGAACGCCAGGATCATGCCCTGAGCTGAAGGCAGACGTTTAACGACTGAGCCACCCAGGCGCCCCTCACATAAATATTCTGACTGCATTAGATACTAACATTGAAATAATCTGATTGATGTCTTCCAAACAGTGCAAGCCTTGGTGAGACATTGGTAGTGAACTAAAAGAGAGGACAGGCTAAAAGAAAGGACAACATACAGAAGATGAGATGGTATTAAAAAAAGAAAAAGGAGGACCCCCCACCCCAGCAAAAAAGAACTTGAACTGCAGAACAAAAGTAAAAATTATTAAGCAGACTATAAATGACATATTAGGATTAGAAATGAGCCCCATGAAGAATGAATTTTAAAAACTCTCTGGGAATACAAAGCTAAAGGCAAAAAAAGAAAGAAAGAAAAAAGAGGAAAGAAAGAAAGAAAGAAAGAAAGAAAGAAAGAAAGAAAGAAAGAAAGAAAGAAAGAAAAAAATATATGAAAAAGGAAGAAAATAATGAGCAATATGGCCTGTAGAGACAAAAATGCAATCTAGGGCTTTTAGATTTTCCAGAAGAAACTAGGTTAATGAAAATAGGTTTAATACCTCAAGAAATAATGGAAGAAAATTTTGCTAAGCCAAGAAAGATAGTTTATATATAAGAAGGTTTTCACCAAGTTACAGGCAAAATTGAATTTTAAATGGTCCACTTTTAGGCTTAATCTGGCGATTATTTTTAATTTTCAAGTTATAAAAATTTTTCTACATCCATGTAAGCACAAAAACAGATTATTTGCAAAGAAACAAAAATAAAACAGTTTCAGATTTAAATAAAGGTAGCTTCAGTTTTCTTCTCCAAGGCAAATGTCAGATGAAAATGCAAATACGTCTTCAGATTTTTAGAAAAACCCCTTAAGAATGCCAAATTGTTATTCATGAGAAAAGGCAACAAGAAAGGATTTTCAAGTTGCAATGAATAAAAAATATATATGCTTTTTTTCTACTTTTCTTTTGGCAAGAGAAATCAGCTGAGATGAATGTAGGATGAATCAAAATCCAGAACTAAAGAATGGAAAATATAAAAAGAGATTGGAAGAAAAGCTGGGAAGCAAATACATATATGAAGCCAGGTCTAAGAAAAAGTTATCAGTGTCTCTGCAAAACTGGATGCAAAGGAAAAATTCTTGAAAAACATTTTTGAATGAAAAATATTTTTGGATGGATGAATATGATATATATGGAATTATTATCTATCAACTAATGTTTTCTTCCAGAAATACATTTCTAAGTGAGGCAATGAAGAAGAAGTAAAGGGTGCCTTAATTTTTGTACCTGAAGAGAGACAAAAATAATTGTTTTGGTACTGGATATTATAATTAAGGTATATTAATTTAAGTATAATGTTAAAGATTTACTTAGTTATTTGAGAGAGAGGGAGCATGCGAGAGTCGGGGTGGTGGGGGGAAGGGGCAGAGGGACAGAGACAAGCAGACTACCTGCTGAGGGCAGAGCCTGAGGCGGGGTTGAATCCCAAGTCATGACTTGAGCCAAAATCAAGAATTAGATGCTTAACTGACTGAGCCACCCAGACGCCCCAAATTTAAGTATATGTTAAATAAACTTAAATACATTACACTAGATAAACTAAAAACAGGATTCACATCCTAAATCACAACAGAAGACAAATGCATACATTGTAAAAGAGAAACTACGAGCATGTAAGGACACACAAAACAGTAACAACAAGACAAGAATTAAGAAAGAACAGAACACATATGCTGTTGCCAGAGATTTATATGAATTTGTCTTCCAGCCTCTGCTTAGGATGTAAAAAGCTGGAAAAAGCATTATTCCCTTCCTAACAAGAAAAAAACAGGGTAATCTACAAAATCAAAACTCCTCTCAAGCCCATCAGAGAGCTGAGATCTCAGGTCAACCTCCTGGCCTGAGATTCTAGGAACAATAGGCTCTTCCAGTGACAGAGAGGGACAGGACTACTGGCTTAGCTGGGGCAGGCCACAGAAGATGAGGTCACTAGAGAAGGGGAAAAGAAGATTTCTGCTAATTTTTAAAACAAATTGCAGAAACCGAGTGTGGGCTTGCGAGCGTGCAAAACTTACATGAAAGGACAGTATAAGAATATCTACTTCGGAGAGTAGAGGACTGCTGGCAGCCAGACTCAGTGGCTGTTTATTCCCAACTTGCAGGCTCTTCTCCATGGACTGCACTATGGGTTTACAAGAAAGACGAGATAGAGTGAGAGACCAGAAGAGACTTCTGTCAGTTTGCAGTCTTATGGAGGGGAATAGCGTCTGTTGTGGGAAACAGACAAAGCCTCACCCAGATCTTTCTCTCCTATACCCTTTATAGAACAAAAGCCTTAAGCTACTAGGAGAAGGGCAGCAGACACTGTTGTCCAGAGCGTGGGTGAAAACCCATCGAAACTGAGGAAAGGGTAAAAGAAAAAAAATTCCAATCATTCCAGAGGAGTAAAATTCCTCACTAGCATAAAGCCTGCCAAATATTCAAGGCAAAGTTTGGGCTGTCAAGAGGAGAATGGGCAGGATCACTGAGAAAGCCACATACTCAATCCAGAGACACAGAGCCTGCCTAGGTCTAAAAATGGCTCTCCCACCCTCCACCACCAGACTAACGAGTGTTGAATAACCGGTAACAGTGCTCCACCATTCAGGGAGGGACACAAGTATTAAAAAATACACTCACAGAGGCAGAGGCTCACAGGGAAATCTAATGTTGAGGAATGGTGAGAAATTCTGTCTAGTGACCCAACCCCTAACCTCAGTACAAGACGTCCTGAGAGGATCTGAAATCTGTGGTGCATTGAATGCAATAAGAAACAACAAAGTCTAACTCCAGACTGACTCTTGACTTGATTGATTGAACACCCCACAATAAAAGCCTAGTGGAAGAAGAGGTAAGCACATTTCCATGCATAAGTACAATGACCTCAATCTCTTCTGTCCTTAAATCATGCCCAACTTACATTCAAATATTATAAAACACATTAAAAATCAAGGAAAAAAGCGACACTTAGGGGATAACCAATCACTGAGCCAGATATAGATATCACCCAGATGTTGGAACTAATAAACAAGATATGTAAAATATCCATGATTAAATATAATGAAGTTCTAATGGAAAAAGTGGACAATGTGCATAAACAGATGGGAAATTTTCACAGACAGATGGACCATATTAGAATCAAATGGAAATTGTAGAAATGAAAAAAAAAGATAATAATAAAACCCACAGTAATAGATATGAAAAATGCCCTTGATGGGTTTGTTAGTAGATTTGAGCAGCCATGAAAAGGCAATGAACTTAAAGAAGAAAATTACTCAAATCTTAAGAAACTAAACAGCACATAAAAAGGGAAACAATAGAGTAGTTCCTAAAACCCCAGTTTGGAGGCAGATATCTTGGGTTCAAATTCCAACTCTGCTATTTATTAGCTTTGTGACTTTGAACAACTTACATAAATTCCCTGTGCTTCAGCTCTATACTTCAATAACTGAGATCATAATCATACTTACTTTATAAGGTTCTTGTGAGGACTAGATGAATCACTGCATATAAAACATTTAATAAGTATATATGTCCCCACAGCAAGTATCAATAATTGTTAGCTATTACTATTACTGAACATAAAAAAATACACCAGTGTAGCAAGTAGTTATGTCAGTCGAAATCAAAATAAGTTAGTGTAGCAATATTTATGTCAGACAAAATCGAAATCATTTTACCATTAAATATGGTAAAATGTCACAAGAGTACAACTGATAAAACTTTATACACTAAAAAGCACAAATATACAAAGTAAAAATCTCAGAAATACAAAGAGAAACAGAGATATATGAGAGATATACATAAAGAGATATAGACAGAAATGCATATGAGATAGAAAAATTTAGTCATCTATAACTGATAACAAAATATAATTATATAAAAATTTGAATATTACTATAATTCATATAATTGAATTACTAATTATAAAATAAATTATGTATACCATAGAGGATATGGCATATTTTTATGCATCCATGAAATAGTAACTTTATATTAGTCAACCAAAACAACTGTATATATTCGGAAATTCTGAGCATGTTACAAATAGATAAGTGGAATAGTCTGCATTGTCTGACAAAATGCAGTAACAATAGACATTAATAACAAATATATTTTTTAAAATTACTAACAGAAAATTGAAATAAAGTTCTCTACCAAAAAAAATTGCTATAAAGGGATATCTCACATATTTAGAAAATAGAAATATTGGCACTACAAATCAAAACTTACTGGGGAAAGCCAAAATGATCTCAGATGGATATTCGAATAAATGTCATTTTTAAGTACAGCAAAATTAAAATAAATGGACTAAGAATCCCACTTAAGAAGCCAGAAAGGGTAGCAAAATAAATTCTTTGAAAGGTAAAGAGAATAGAATATACAAAAGAAAGAATCAAAAACTACTACTTAGGAAAAGGAACACAGTAAAACTAATAGAAATAAATCTGAAAACTGGTTCTTTTAAATTATTAATAACATGTACATGTTTTTATAAGATCAGTAAAGAATGCAGAAGGAACACAAAAATAAACAACTTTAAAAATTAAATGTATCTAGCCATAAAGAAGTTCTGTCATTAAGTAGGAACAAAGCTCTGTTAATGAATTTAAAAATCTTCATAAAAGAATTCTATTAGTAAAGATGGCTTACGTAGCAAAGACTGTCCTAAGACTCAGGAACAGATCACAGATACACTTTGGAGCAGATAATCTCTACACTGTTTAAAAAACTATAAAGAATAGGGAAGAAGTAATTTTTTCTGTGATGGTCTGATTGTATTACTGGCCCTAATTTTTCGTATGTCTCCGTGTTTGTGTCCTCTTGTTCACACCTCCCCATGCTCACTCTGGGCTTGGCTGTCATTTGTTTATCCAATGGAACAGTAACAAACTTAATGCCAGCAGAAGCTTTCAAAGGCACACGCAGGGTTCAGCTTTCTTGGACCCCTGCCTGGAGAAACTAGATTGCTGGAGGGATGTGCGAGACACATGAAGGAGAGATGAATTATCCCAGCTGAGCATGTCTTGTATCAGCCCTCTCTCAGGTGACCTGCCAACTGATGCAAAGGATACACAAGCGTAGGAGGTAAGCCAGGCCATATCCACAAAAGCACAACCAACCCACCAAACCATATACTCATGAAAAATAATAAATGTTGTTGTTTAAGTGCTAATTTAGAGACGATTTCTTATACAATCGTTTTATGGTGATAGCTAACTAATATTCTTCCCAATTGTTCAACACGATCAACATAAACTAGACATCAAAATCTGACAAAAATAGCCATTATAGACTATTTAATTTAAATTAATATACAGCATACAAAAAACATGAGAGGCAGCTAAAGTTTCGGCAACTGGTAAATTCATTTCCTTCAATGCCTTTATGATTAGGAGAGTAAAAATGAAAATAATGAACCAAGAGTTCAATTCAATAACTTAGAGAAAGCATCATAAAACCAATTTCCCTAAAGGAAGCGAACAATAATAAAAGCAGAAACCAACATATTAGAAGTCTTAAAGTAGAATTAATAATTAAAATAAAAATTTAGAGGAAAAAATGCACATTAATATAACCCAAAATAAGGACATGAAGAAGTAAAGTAGATTTTAATAAAGTTGGAGAAGTGAGCCAGTGCTGTTGTTTCTAAGTACATTATGAGTCATATTCAAGATTCCAAAGTTGACAAAAGTGGTAGAGGGAAGACACTGAAATTGTAAAATTTATTTTGGCAGAAATTGGCAAGTACTTGGCCCATAGGAGATGCTCAATAAATATGTGTTAAATTAATGAAAGATGGTAAGCAGATGAGTTCACATTTAATGAAATATTTTAAATGTTAATGATTTTATGTTATTGCAAATTATGTTTCCATTTTATAAAGCTCTTCCTGGGTATAGTTTGAAAAACAGAGGGGTGCCTACCTAAAAGAAGGGAGACAAAAGTAAGTCATGATGTTCTGGGTAATGGTTAATGGGGGCAGCAGTGGAATTTGAGAGAAGGAAATAAATTGGAGCTATAGGTAAAAGAATCACGAGGTAGTGGTGACTTCTTGGTTGTGGGCAATGATCGAGTGTGACAAATCTGGGTTGAACGCCTTGACTCTATTTACAGATAATAAGTCCATTTACTAAGAAGTGATGTAGTTGTCATTACTGCTCTTTACAAACTATTCCGTCCCTGTCTTCTTCAAGTTGCATTGTAGGATCATGCTTTCTTGTATCTCAGTGGTTGAGTACAGCCATTTAGAACAATTTTGTCCAAGCAATTGTGCAATGAAGTAAAATGTGTTACTTTCAGGATGAAAATTTCTTTGTTGATACAAGGGCCTGAAGAGCTCTGTCTTCATTAAACCGTTGAGATTACAAACTAATTCTAGGCAGTGATTGTTCTGTCAGCCTATGGGCTAAAGACAGCCACGGTTTTTTGGGGTTTTTTTTGTTTTTTTGTTTTTTTGAACTCTCTTAATTAAGGGGTGGAGCTTAGTTTTCCATTCTGAATTATAAGATTGACTGCTTAACTAAGAGAATGTAGCAGAAATGATGCTGTGCCAATTTCAGATCTAGTCCTAAAGGGAATTGGCAATTTCACTCCTCCCTCTTGGAACATTTGGTCTTCGGATGTGACCTGTAGGAACTTTGCTGCCATGTTATGAGAAGCTCAAGCCACAAAAACAGACTACATGTAGGTCTTTCAGCAGCTAGTCTCACCGGAGTGCCCAGTCAAATTTCAGCATCAATTGCTAGCCATCTGAGTGACCTGTGTCGGACAACCCAGCCAAGTCAGTGCCTCAGATGACTGTAGCCCCAGCAGATACCATGTGAAGTGGAAGATTCCCATTGAGTCCATTCAACCCACAGAACCATGAGAGGTAATAACATGACTGTCGTGTTAAGTCACTAAATGTTGGGTGGTTTGTTACACAAAAGAAATAACTGAGACAACCTAGATCCTGGAATAAGAATGTTGATGACAGGGAGCAGCGACCACTCTTTCCAGACTATTCTTACAAAGCACAAGGAAGAAATAAACCTTTGTTGTGTTAAGCCCTTCAGATTTTCAGGTGTTGTTTACAATAAAATATCCTAGCCTAAACTGATTGATAAATACAGGATATGCCATACTGTAAAAGTAACAAGTTTTCTTGATAATTTAAAAATAAGCTCATTTTTATACCTAAGGGGCAATCAAGTAAAGATGTCCAGGTGCATATGAATCTTACACATAGGAAGTCTAGTGTCACTACAGGCTTTTGTTAAAGATGTATATATTGATGAGCCACCCTACGAGAGTATATACTCTGGACTTGACAGTGATTTTAGTGTAGTTGAAGACCACATTAAATTTTTAGAAATCTTGACTTTTGAGTTATAGATCATTATTATAACTATATAAAACAATTGTGAAACAGAAATTGGTAAAGTATAATCTTCATCCTCAGGACACTCAGCCTTCTCTAATCCATATTAATCCATAATGCAACCTTATTCCTTAAAAAAAAAAAAGGTTTTTTTCCTTTTTTCTATTGTTTCATCTTATATTCAGTCCTTTCTGCAGCCTGAAGATTCTGTCATTCCCAACTTCATATCAACTAAATATTTGATCAGAATGACATAATCAATGTTTCAATAATTAGTTTAATGTCTTAAATAGTATAAGATTCGTCAACTAATTACTGAAAATTAGATTATGAACAAATTCTGAACACTAGCTAGGGATCCTCAGGACAATATGAGTTCAACATGAACAGGTTATACCAAATGACCTCATCTAAAAGCACATGGTGTCACTGGACAGGTAGGTTTGAGGACGAAAGAGAACCCCTTATTTTTAATGTGTATCTTCTTTTTATAATTGTGGAAAGATGACCAACCTTCTAGAGTTGCTTCAAGGAGTAGCTGAGCTGATAATTTGTACAGTGTTTGGAATACATAAGTGTTTATTCAAGAACTGGAATAAACCAGTACTAATTCAGCAATGTCAATTTCAAGTCCTTACAATAATACAGGGTGTAATCAAAGCTGATAGGTACATTCTCTCATACACAGGATTTGTTTTCTTTCTACAGTGAAAGTTATCCTCTTTCCTGTCTAAAGAAGAGAAATTAATGAAGTAGAGTAGCATGGCTTTCCCTTCATTATCTGTTAATATGTCACCTTCAGCCCCAAGCAGCAGAACTTCTTCTTTTTATTATCCTTCTTGATTTAAACATGATTTTTAGGATTCCTTTTTGTTTCATTTGGAATTTTTCTCAATTCCTTTTTTTCTTTAAACTAACTGGCAATTTTCTTAGGTGTATGAATTATTATTCTGTCATCATTCTTGCTTATATACCACTACTTCCATCATTTTACACGTTCTCACATTCATTGGCAAACTCCCTGGGCAGCTGCACTGATCTCTTCAGGTATCCCAACATTTTCTTCTTCATTAGGACCATGTGTGATTGTATGGTCCGAAGATCATTTGTGATAGTCTCTCTTTCCTTTTGTGACATCTTCACTTTATTAATACATAGACTTCTAGCCATTCCCTAAGCTTTCTAAAATATAGACGCTTAACATCTAGCAGGTTCCAACTCTGTGCACTTTTTTTTTTTCTGGTTGCTCACACTGCAGGATTGAATAATTATTTTTTTCCAGGGTTCCTGATAATTTTTCTTCTTTAATAAGTTCTTCTCTGTTGGTAGGAGTTAGGTCTAGTGACAGGTCCCCCTATTAAGTTTAGAATTGATCCAAATATCTGCTTTCCACAGAATGTTCTCATGGATGAATAATGGAAGTCCCCAATAACTACTGTTTTACCTCAAAGCCAGTTTGATAACAAGAATATATTGACTCTTATCTTCTGGCCTATCTGGCTCCCTGAAGTATATCCAACTGTGGCAACATTTCTGCTCTGCTTTCCTTTGAACCTCACCCAGACAGTATCATGTTTTCATGATTTTCACAGGAAGCTCTTCACAACTCTGCCCTTTTTGTGTGCTTCTATTGACCACAATATATCTTTATTATGGATGCTTAAGTTCTGACAAATTGATGGGGTAGAGAGTCAGGGAGGCAAGACTGAAATTAGGATAGCTAGTGAAGCTTTAATTCAAACATCTTCATTGTACACTGTCTGGACTAACACTGTTTTTTAATTTAATTTAATTTAATTTAATTTAATTTTTTAAAGATTTATTTATTTATTTGAGGAAGGGGGGAAGAGAAGAAGGGAAAGAGTCTTAAGCAGACTTCACGCTGAGCATGGAGCCTGATGCAGGGCCTGATCTCACAACCCTGAGATCACCACCTGAGCTGAAACCAAGAGTCAACTGACTGTGTCACCTGGGCACCCCACAGACTAACTACTAATATTTTAAATAACAATGACAACAAGAATGATCTTGTTGTATAGAAATACATTTCCTTTTGCTCCATTGTCTTCATCCCTATATGGGAGAGACAGTCTGCTGCCCATGAATAAAATATTTCTAGAATGAAATTGAATGCATCAGGCCATAAAACTCTTTGTCATTTATTACTAAGACAGCTCAACAGACAGTAGAGTGTGGAGCTCTGGAGCCAGACTGTCTGATTTATATCCCAGATGCACCACTAACTAGTTGTATAACTCTGGTAGATTACCTAACTTCTGAGTTAGCTTACTTATCCAACCAATGAAGGTAATTATAGATTCACATTAATAAGATTAAATAAGTTAATACACATAAAGTGTTAGAGCATGCCTGCATATGACGAGGGCTATCATTTCTATCTGACAAGTGTGCCTGGCTTAGAACGGTAGCATGCAGAAATGGAACGACTGCAAGCTTCAGAGTTGGGTATTAAGTCCTCCTTGATCTTGCTGTTTATTAGCTATATGGCCTTAGGGAATGATTTCATATTCAAGCTTATTTTCTTTCCTGTAAAATGAGGATGAAAGTGTATCACAGGACTGACATGAGCATTGATGTGGGTGTGGCAGAGAAGATGTGGGGCATAGGATAGACAGTTTTCCTTTGGAAGTGGTTAATGTTTTCAAGATGCTCCCTGCCCTCAAGGAGTTTTAGATCATGTTCGGGAGGCAGCACTGGGTCATGAATAAGTTTTGCTCTGAAGTTAGATTTCTTTTTTTTTTTTTAAGTTCTTTTTTCTACGATTTTTTTTTTTTAAAGATTTCATTTATTTGAAGAGGGAGAGAGAGCACAAGCAGCAGGAGCTGCAGAGGGAGAGGGAGAATCAGACTCCCTGCTGAGCACGGAGCCCCACATAGGGGTTGATCTCAGGACCTCCAGATCATGACCTGAGCTGAAAGCAGAAGCTTAACTGACTGGACCACCCAAGGGACCCCACAGATTTAGGTTTCAATTCCTTAATAGCTATGAAAAGTTGGGAAAATTACTGAAACTCTCTGAGTCTCTCATTCCTATTCCTTATCTATAAAATGGATATTCACTTGACATTGTGAGAACTAAGTGAAATAACCTAAACAGAGACTTCAGCACGATGCCTAGAGCATCACAGTTGCTCTCCCTATTATCATGGACTTGTTTCCATTGTCATGAACCATTTCTGACTATAACTTGTAAATCTGCCTACAAGGGTAAGATACCTAAATAATGGACATTAAATTTCTGGTTGTCTTGATAGTTACATTTCCAAGTATAAATGAATAATTCAGAATTTTACTGTACATATCAGTTCTGTGAATGTCAATAGCCTCAATCAGTCTCAAAGGGCTGATCCACTTTGTTTTATGGTAAGTTTCAATCACAGAACCTACAAAGATGTGGAACACTGTGTGTGTAATGTGCCACCAATACCTGGTCTTTCTCAAGTCAACACATACCGGATTATATAAAGAGGCCCCCTTCAACTCATCTTTATAAGTTTTTTAAAGAACCATAAGTCATCTTAATACTCCCTCTCTGGTTCATATTATTTTCTTACATTTATTTACCCCATTATAGCCAAGATATAGCGTTAGTTTACTTAGCTGGGTTTAAGCCATATGGGAAGACCTTTTTGTACTTGTTGCATTAAGATTTTTAGTTCATTTGTTTTATGTTTTCAAGCACAGCACTGTATTTGAAATAACGTCTGCAACACAGAAAGTTGGACGCTCATTCTAATCTGTGATTTCACATTCAGTGGCCCTTGGCAAACTATACACTATTACATGAGTTTCATTTTTCTTCTGTGTAAATGGAGTACAGTTAGGATATCATTTATGACTCCTCAATCTTTAACATTCTATTTTTCTGGTATGTGCAAAATTCTGCTAAATTCTATGGGGATAGAAGGAGGTAAGTTTTGTACATTTTTTTTCAGCATGCCCTCTTTATTTGAGAATATTATTCATATAATTTTCATAAGTGGAGAGGAAAAATATAGAAAATATTAAATAGTATGGCAAAATGAGTAGTCATTTATTTCATCCAAGCATTAGCACTTAGGAAAAAGAAAAAAAATGCAGTTTTCTGTTCCCTCGAGATTATTCAGTTGAAAATAGGCTTGGAGAGCCCATTTTATGGAAAACAACAAGTAATGGAGTAGACAGAAAACTGTAATAATGCATTAGACTTTCAAGGAGACTCTTGGAGATATGATGTATTTCATTTTCATGTGAAAATGATGATATACATGCACATTTTTTACATATGATTCGTGACATCCTCCTATAATTTTCACATGATAATGAAGTGCATGTGTGAAAATGTACCTATATATAAAGGAACATTACTATTCTCATTGAGCTCTGACAATTATTCCTCTTCTGTCATACTGACTGCATCTGTCAAGTAAAAGTGTGAGTGAAATTTGCTTTTAGAGAGAGTTTCAGCAGCAATAAAGCAGAATACCCACACTAATAATACATACATATGCACACATATACATACACACATACATAATTATTCACTCAGTGGGCAGGCCCTTGCCTGAGTCTGACGATGACCATTATTTGTCAGTCTGTGTAGCTTTCTATGTAGAGTTCGTCCTTTACAATTTGTGTGTGTGTGTGTGCGTGTGTGTGTCTGAGCATATGTAAGGAATAAAAGATTAAATTTGCTGCTTTATAAAACCAACTATCTTTTTATATTTTCTTGGATTTTTTTCCCCTTAGATGTAGCTGGTCTTTATCCATACCGGTAAATACCCAAAAAATTCTAAGCAGAGGCTCAGTAGAATGACCACTGCTTTGGTGCCTCTGTGGGAACTGTCCATGAGAACCAATGTCCCAGAAACTTCAGAGATACTGCCAACATGGTCAGGGCCTCATCTTCAGCAGAATAATTTGGGAAGGCCATTCTGGGAGATGGGGTTTATCCACTTTCCAAAGCGTAGGTGGAGGCCATGAGTCCAGCGGCATTAGTTAGGATTTAAACACTTTGCTTTAGACATTTTCATTAACTGTAATGACACTAACTATAAATTATTCACTTTATTTGCACTTCATTGCACTTCTAATATGTAATCATGACCTACAAATTTGAATCCAAATTTAAGAAGCTCATTTTACAAATAGATACATCTTTCACTTTTGGTTCTGGTTCAAACATGTGTTGCTATCTATTTTGTTTAACATTTAGGGTATAGAATAGATTTAACCAGATATTATTCTTAATTGCCTATGTGTACATGGTAATTATTTTCTTGTCAGCATGTTTTAACACTGTATTATATTAAATAATGTTTAGAATAGTCCTACTTGAAAATGATAAACAATATAGTAGATACGTGAGGAGAAAATTTCATGCATAAATACAAACCAAAATGCTAGCACTTGAGAATGCTTTCTTAGCAAGTCTTTCTGCTTTCAAAGAAATTTTAATCAAACTAAGCATGCAATTTTCTGGTTTATGATTTAAACATTTCTCAACTCTACAAAGACTCCGATTATCATGGCATGTTAAATCTCCAACAACTTTGCTCCCCAAGATTGTGGTTGACCTACATTTTAGACACACAAAAACTAGGAAATGCCTTCAGTCATAAATTTTTAATACTGTCCAAAGTAAAAATCAACTTTTATTTTTAAACAGAGAAGCAGTATAGGGTGGTGATTAAGTGGCAAACTCTGCAGCCAGACTTCCTGGGACAGAATCCAGCCTCTTTTATTGACTTAGTGACCTTGGGCAGGTCACAAAATCTATCATACCTGTTTCCTAGATGTAAAATGAGAATAATACAGGGTTGATTTATTACTAAATCAATACATATAAGGAAAGTGCTTATATGAATACCTATCATACAATGAGATCAATAGAAATACTTGTTATGATAATAATTATTATTGTTATCTTAGTATAGTGCTCAAGGTAAATGCCAAGCACCATGATGAAAACTGGCTATAAAAGGAATACCTTGCTTCCTAAACACCACAAAAGGGGGCTACGATGGCCTTGCTTTTTCTGAATATCTAACAAAACATAGAGTGTTGATCTATCATTTGTTACTATAGCTTTTTGGTGTGCAATAACTATATTTCATCCACGCAAATAATAACAAGGGCCTTTTTTAACTATGACAAAATCATGTTTCAATGTCCTTATGAAATAAATGTGTAGGCAAAAGAACTATCAAAATATTAACCCTGATGGCTTACTGTAGACTACCAAGAAATATGAGTAAAAATGTTTTAAATATTTAAGTACTACAAAGTGATTATTTGAAAAAACAAAACAACAGCAACAAAAAACTTGGGACGTAGTGTAAGAGGACATAAAATAAATCTAGCTTCACATTGTAGCGTGAAGGTTAGATTCTACCCCTGAGCCCATCAACCAGGGTGGAAAGAGGAGGGGTGAAAGCAAGTAGAAAGTTGGCAGAAAGCTGGCGCAAAAACGGCGCAGAAACTAGTGAAGGCGTTCAAGGTCAAACTCTACAGATGGCTCAGAAATAGCGGTGGTGACGGAGGGAAAGACTTGCCACCAGGTCACCGGTAATCAAGAAGAGGAGCCCCTGATAGGTGCCAGGTTAGGCAAATGGGCCGATGATCACATCAACGATGTCAACTCGGTAAGCTCACCGCGGAGATGTTCTTTATCAAAACCTAGTGACTCCTGCTTGTGAATTCTCTAGCAGAACAGGGAAGAGGTTTGACAGGTTTGTAATATTCTCACATTTATTAAAGTCTATTCATATCTCTCTGACATTGACTTTATGCTAAAAATCTGTTGAGATGAGATTCACTTAGGAAAGTTTAATTGCAGGAGACCCCCCCCCCCTTGTCTGTGGCTTCACGTTCCAGTTCCACAGGTTGGAAGGGGGGATAGCATCCTGTGCAGAGGCTTTGAGACAAAGGAGTTTCATGTGTTTAATATAATATCATATTTCAAAAACCTACCAAATACATTTCTTTTTACCATTTAGATGAAGAATTAGAATAAAGCAATCAATGACATGAGACAGATAAAGATACATCAGTAGACAAATTTACACGGAAAGTTTTCTTATTACATTATTACCCATTTAACTTTGAGTGACTGTTTTCGATCTAAAGGACTCTGAAAGATGATTGCACCTTAAATCTTTCCCAATATGCTTTTCATCATATATCTTCCTTGAACATCTCAGAAAATGAGTGTCTTATACAACATACAGTTGAATGTGGATGACAAGTTGAGCAAAAAAGGGCTATTTTTAATTCAGAGGAACTCCAAATTCCTTACATAAGCTTATACAATTAGTAAGACATTATGTTCCATTTTTTTTCGTTTTCATATAAAATAAATAAACACATCTAAATTCCAAATGGTCAAACATGAATGAAAACCAGAGGTTAACACTTCCTTTTTTTTTTTTTTAAGCTATGTCTCTCTATGCTGCTATGAATTAAAAATTGAGTCCCTTTTGAAATGCCAGGAAAGATTTCAGTAATTTTTAATTAAATTCATGAAAATTATAACCTCTTGATAACTGTCATTTGTTTCCAACATTCCACCACAGTGGATCAAGATGTATTTAAGGACCTACTTTTAAATTTTGTTTACATCAACATCAGATCAATGGCTGAAATAAAAGCATCTTCAAAATACTTTAGGAAGCACTTGAATGGCACAGATTTCACAGAGTATCCAAAGGCTGCTTAATGAAATGTTTGGGGTAAGAAGGGAAGAGGAGGACTCAAAAGAGCCACACTCCTTTAAAGGAGTCTCTTTCCATAGAGAAGACAGGAGTTTCAACAACAACAGTACCTCAAGATGAAGATCACATCAGCAAAATTTAATCTCAAGTGTTTAGCAACCACAAGAGTGTGTGGCCAAGGCTTATAAGATGCTATTTGGCAAACCTATCACTTGATATGTCAAGGTGTGGTCCCCAAATTTTTGGATTTCATTAACTAGTACATGCCTTCTTGTCTTCTCTCTCTCTTTTTTCATTAATTTATTTTTCTTTTTACTTTTGACCCCCTTAAAAGGTGTAAAGAGAATCAATTGATTCTTAATATTAATTTTTATAATGATTATAAGGAAACTTCTAATATTAATGAATATGGGAACGTGCGCACGCACGCGCACACACACACATTTGGGGGGGCAATAGTTGCAACACTAGAGAGGCAAGAATTCACTTTGTAGGTGCTTTTAATTGTCCTAAATATTTTTATCTCGTATTCTTCATTTTATAACTCCCTTGTACAGAAATATAGTGTTAAAATACCACAGAAAATCTGATGTCTCTTGCACTTAAGCTTCATGAATATTTTACTTGATACTCTGCCCTAAGGGGCTTTGTATCACTAGAGCATTGTACTCTTTCCTTGATACATAAATTATTCTAAAAATGCTTCTAATTCCAAGCAAGGTCAGCCTGGAAAATCTGAACACAGGCAGGCTTGATTTGATACAGTTTAATCATAAAAATACACAAGTTAAGAAAGAAACACAATTTTGTAACTTGTTTTTCTTCATTTCTTTGCACGGTAGTTGATTTTACTCTGTTTAACCAGTTACCACTTTTCTAAAATAAAATTCATTCCAATAGCATATTTTACATAAAACCATTTATTTTAGTGTCCATTCCCCTTTCATCAAGTATTTATCAAGCAGTTTTTGTAGTCCAGACATGACATTAAGCACAAGGGAATTCATGATCAATGTAAGAGACTTGTTCCCTGCCCTCACCACACAAATAAATCATTACTAATTGTGAAGAGTATGATCAAGGAGACAATGGAGGGGGAGAGGAAATGATAAGAAGGAGAAGTCTTTTATGAGAAAATGGCTGTCAAGCTGAGTGCTGGAGGAGATAGTCCTGGAAAATGAAGGAGAAAAAGCAGTCTTAGCAGAAAGAACAGCAGAATCAGGATAGAATTCGGCATATTTGAGGAAAGAAAAGATAACCACTATGTTTTCAGCAAGCTTAAGTAAGTGCAAAATGACTGAGATAAGAATAGAAAATTAGGCAGGGTCTAGATCATGGACTTAATGGGTTTTGGTAAAGACTTGGACTTTATTCTAAGTATCAGTGAAAAATTTTCAGCAGCGGAGTGATACGATTTGATTTGCAGTCCAAAAAGTTCTCTCCAGGTGCCATGGAGGCGGGAAGTTGTCAGTGGCTGGGACATAACAGTAGTGTAACAAGAGAGAAGTGAGTAGATGCTGTTAAATCATTTACTCTATTCAGTGGCAAGAACAACTACATTTGAAAATTTTGTAAAAATATATTTAGAAGAAAAAATTGTATTACTATTTCAGCCGCAGAATCACAGAGCTTGACGGGAACATAGAGTTCCCTCAGTCTAACCTCTCACTTCATGATGGGAGAAGTTGAGATTCTGAAAGCTGAAACACTGTGCCCATCATCCCACAGCTACTGGCAAATCTAAGACTAGTCCCCAATCTTGAGGCTATCTGTCTAGTGCACTTTACACCACATCATGTTAAGTTTCAGGATGAAATCTCAAGTGAGAAAACGTACACACAGAAACCATTACTAGCGGAACTAAGAGCTTATTGTTGACAGTTGTTTAAGTAGCAAACAATTATGAGAATGAACAGACTCGAAGAGTTACTTTTCAATGTGTGGCTATATGCAATATCCACTGAATTTTGTGGACCCTTTTAATCTTCTTTATCGTTGGAATTAAATCATGTAAATTTTGCCTTTCTGGATACTGCCTTTTATCTTCTAAATGGACTGAAGAGTACTTTTTAAAAAAAAACGGTTTATAGATTTCTGTTCAAGACTTTAAACTGCTATTTATCTCCTTTTCCCGCTGAGACTCTATTAAAAGTATTGCTAACACATTAAAAAAAAAAAGATAAATTGTACAGACCCACAATCCGCTCTGGAAATCCAAGGGAGAGGTTTGGATCTTCTTGGAAAAGGTGGGCACAAAGAGAGGAATCAGTTAGAGGACAGGATGAAAAACTAGAATATTGAATGAGGCACAGTTAACATTTCCACCTTTCCTCTTGCTGCTGCCAGGCGTTTACTCTTCAGGGTTTTCTCCAAAGAGAAATTCATCTGAGAGCTCCAGGTATGAGTGTGCTCGAGACTGGGTGAAGCCAGTTTAATTGTGGTTTTCTCACTTCCCCACCAGACAATAAACCCCACAGACATACTAGAGAACAGTGTGTAATAGAGCACGCTTAAATACTTAAATAGTCCTAGTATTATCAGATACTTGAGGAAAACAACTTAAAATTAAAAAAAGACTCTTAAAAAAAAAACCCAAAAATAATTCTGACACCAGAATGTACTTAAAACAAACAACCAATCGAATCACTGTATTGTATACCTGAAACTAATATAACATAGTATGTTAACTATACTGGAATTTAAATAAAATAAAATTTATTATTTTATTATTTTTTGTTAAAGATTCTATTTATTTATTTGACAGAGAGAGACAGCAAGCGAGAGAGGGAACACAAGCTGGGGGAGTGGGAAAGGAAGAAGCAGGCTCCCAGCTGAGAAGCCTGGTGTGGGGCTTGATCCCAGAACGCTGGGATCACGCCCTGAGGCGAAGGCAGACACTTAATGACTGCACCACCCAGGTGCCCCTATATAAAATAAAATTTAAAGTGAACAAAGAACCAATCACAAAGACAACAAAAACCCTCTAATTAGTGATGCAGACAGATTGAAGAATATGTGGTTTCTTAATAAAAAAGTTAAAATTCATATCTGAACATTAAAAGAAAGAACAGGAACCAATGAGATTTAAAAAGCATTATATATATTATATATTATTTTATAGTTATATTAAATAATAGACTGGAAAGACTAAAAAGAACTCTCAGAAAATAAAATAAACAAAAAAATAAAGACATAGAAAAGAGTTTGAGTAGGCCAATCTAGGAGTTCCAATAGTTTTCCCAATTATAAATCTATCCCAAATTAGATTTCCCAATAGGAAATCTGAAAGAAGAAAGAAAGAAAGAAAGAAAGAAAGAAAGAAAGAAAGAAAGAAAGAAAGAAAGAAAGAGAAAGGAAGAGAGAAAGGAAGAGAGAAGAGGAAATAATAATGGGTTGAAGTTATCAAATGTGTCAGAGAATTTCCTAAATTGAAGTGTTTCCGTGTGATAGAAACTGTACAATAAATTAAAGCCAAAAAAAATTAAAAGGGAAAACTATAATTAGACAAAGCTTTTGGCGTGCCCATGCTCCCTCTAAAACCTGTAAGAGAATCCCTTTTTTGCCTCTATCTGGCTTCCGGTGGTTGGCTGGCAATGTCTTTCATACCCTGACAGGCAGCTCCAGTCCCTGCCTTTGTCATCATGTGGCATTCTCCCTGTGCCTCTGTCTTCACCTGGCTGACTTCTTGGAAGGACACCAGTCATATTGGATTAGAGACCCACCCTTGCCAGTATGACCTTATCCTAATGTAACTAATTACATCTGCGATGATCTTATTTCTAAATAAAGTCATATTCTGATATACTCGGTGGGGGTTAGGACTCCCACATATCCTTTTTAGGGGGGCCATGATTCAACCCATAACAGCCACTGACACAGAAATAAGGAGTGGGCCCTAGAGTTCTTGTCAGCAACAATAAATGCTAATGACATGAAGTAATGCCTTCAAAGTAAGTGGGGGAAATGATTATTACCTTAGAAATCTACAACTGTCAATCAAGTATGAGTAAAGACATTTTAAAATATTTAGGAATTGAAAAGTCTTCCTCCAATACATCTTTTCTAAGGAAGTAATATGAAGATTTTCTCTGACAAAAAAGCAGGAAATCTGGGATGAAGAAACAATGTCTTTAACTAAGAGAGTGCTAGCCCTTCACAACAAAAATGGGATTGGTCTATAAAAAATTATCCTGAGTAGAGAGCTTCAGGAGAAAGTTATACGAGAAATAAGGAAATCAACAAAATCAATACATGATTTTGGAATACACTAGTGTCTGTGGGTGGAATGTGGAAAGAGGGATATTTGTTCATATATAGTTCTAAAAACACTGCCATTGGTTGTCGAGAGGCATGGCAATACAACCTGATAAGAAGGACATTTGATCACAGAGCACGAACTACCTTAAACCACATTTGTATAACCATCATTATGCAGATATACTTTATTTATGTTCTGCATCTAGAATCAACCCATGGACATCAGGTGCCCAGGTGGTTCCGTCGGTTAAGCATCTCCCGTTGGCTCAGGTCAAAATTCCAGCGTCCTGGGTTCGAGGCCCACATCGAGCTCCTTGCTCAGCGGGGAGCCTGCTTCTCCCTCTCCCTCTCCCTCTGCCTGTTGCTCCCCCTGCTTGTTCTCTCTCTCTCTCTGTCAAATAAATAAATAAATAAATAAATAAATAAATAAATAAAATCTTTAAAAAAAAAGAATCAACCCATGGACAAATCATAAACAAATTAACTGTAAATACAGAAGAATGCAAATACCAACTGTGAAAATACAAAGTAAAAAAAAAAAAGGAAAAATACAACTGTCAGAGGTTGGGTCATGAAACTTGTAAGGCAGAGTGAAGGGAAAGTTTGGAGCTTTAGAATCTCCATTCACACAAAGTGAAACCAAAGTCTTTTAAAAAATGGGGCGTGAACAAAATCTGGACTTAAAAATAGGCTGCTTAGGGGTGCAGAGATGACCAAAAGGAACCCTGTGGTTCTTTCACTAGGACAAGCACAATCCTACCTCACGCTTTCCCACTTGCTGTGCTTTCTGCCTGGAAATGTCTTCCTCCAGATATTATGGGCCTTTTTCTCTCCCACAGCACATTCAGGTTTCTGTTCAAATGTTTGCTTCTCAAGAGACCTTTGACCTTTTCATCTCTATCATTAACGATGCTTTGTTTTTCCTCATAGTGTTTATAAACACCAAATATTACAGTGTATGTTTATTTATTTATAGCCTCCCTCTTCTACTGGAGCTTTGTGAGGTCAGTACGTTGTCATTGCCCTATTTCTCAGACTTAGATCAATGTCTGGCACATAGTAAGCGAGCAAAATGTATATATTTGATGAATAAATGAAGGAACAACCAGTGGAGGAAGTGGGAATATTGATATAATTGAACTGGAAGGAAATGGGAATGGGTTATGTTAGTTATCTATTACTGAGAAACAAATTACCCCAAAACTTAGTGGCTTGAAACAACAATAAGCATTTATCATCTGATCGTTTTTGTGAGTCAGAAATTCAGGAGCAGTTTACGCTGGTAGTTCTGATTCTGTGTCCCTTAGACGGGGCTACAGTCATTGAAATGTATGCCAGCTACTGGAGGATCTGCTTGCAAAACAAGTTTTTCATAGGGCTGGACGCTCTTGCTGCCTTGTTGGCAGAAGATCTCAGTTCTTCACCACATGGATTTCTCTCCCTGTAGGGCTGCTTGAGTATTGTCACACCATAGAAACTAACTTTCCCCAGAAAGAGTGATGCAAGAAAGTAAGTCAGAAGCTACAATGGCTTTTTTTGACTCAATTTTGAAAGTCACACACCATCATTTTCTCAAAATCCTATTACACAGATCAGCCTTATTCACCAGGGGAGGGCTTATGCAGAGTGCTGGATAGCAGGCAGCTAAGTCTCTTTTAGGACCATACTGGAAGCTGGCTACCGAAGGTAGAGAGCAAATAACATAAATAAGCTAAATCCTCAGCTATGATCACGGGAATCAGTAGATAATGGCTAAATTAATAAAAAAGTAGTGATTATCATATTGGTTAGAGATATGGAAGTTAACAGGTGGTGTGAAGCCAATAGTTAAATTTGCAGGGATTTTGTGGATGGTTGTTAAACACAGGCATTATTAAAAACAAAACTGTATGAAGTTATAAATATATGAAGTCACTATAAACAAAGGTGTTAATACTCAAAACTTGTCATTTCCAAATTATTTTACTGCATTGTACTTTCATCTATACTCTTGAGATTATTCACATACAGTATCTATAGGCAGAATACTATACAAGAGTGTGTTACTACACATACCGTCACAACTGTTCAGTGACATCATGATGGTATCTTGAAATCTGCCATGACAAGAATATTTACACCACAGAAATCAGCTAGTGCTATATATGTGTGTATATATATATATATATATATATATGTATCAAGGTTTGATTTATTGTTTTACTGATTTTCTAGACTTAAGAAAATAAATGAGAAAATATCAGTGATATAGATTGAGCTTAAAAATTTGTCATTAGTATAGCCCTTAAATTGCAAATATCACAAAAAACAGAAAATATTCTTCCAGTGTTTAAAAAAAGGTATCCATTTTAGCAAAAAAAAAAAAAAAATCACATTATTAATGAACAGTAAAACTCAGAACTACATCTCCTTATTTCACTTTTTTTTTTTTTTAAAGATTTTTATTTGTATTTACTTGAGAGAGCTAGAGAGAACACAAGTGGGGAGGGGGGCAGGGAGAGGGTATGCAGAGGGACAAGAAGACTACCTGCTGAGCAGGGACCCCAATGGTGAGGGGGGGCTTGATCCCAGAACCATGAGATCATGCCCTGAGTTGAAGGCAGGCACTGAACTGACTGCACCACCCACAGTGCTCCATTTCCTATTTTTTTTTAAGATTTTATTTATTTGTTTATTTAGAGAGAGCATGCATGAGAGTGGGGGATGGGCAGAAAGGGCAAATCTGGACTCCAGAGTCCGTTGCTCAATTGACTGAGCCATCTAGGCACCCCTCATTGTTTCACTTTCATCTCATTTATGTAAATGGAAATATCAACCGATATTCCTATTAGAACTAAACCTGGAGGACTAGCTATTAAATATTTACATCATTGAAGATAACCAACCAAAAAACTAAAAACTAATTAGCTGAAAGTATTTATTTCTGAGGAGTGGGAGGGGTAGAGGCATAGGTGTTGCTTTTTAATGCAAGCCATTTCGCAATACTGTCCTATGTGCCTTTTTTGAAAACCTTCTCTAAAGGGTTTACAAGTAATTTACAAAATCAACTTGAAGCAAACTTAAATTTACTCATGAAATAATAATTTGCTCTGTTTAGCAATAGTTTTGGGAAATTAGTCTCTGTAAGTCTCTCTTATGTCAGTATTACCCATAAGTAGATGTAAAAACTATCCTACTGTTCTAGACTATCTTTTTAAGGATGTTTCTCTAGGGGATAGTCTCGCAGATAGTGTGACTCACTCCAGGGCAAAGCTTAGAGTATAATAAAGATGTGTCCCTACAAGGCAAAGAGGAGCCATGGGATTTTTCAGTTAAAATGTAAATCTGTTGCATGTTCAGCATTCACCTGGGCCCCTCAGCATCACCTCCACAGAACCTGATAGGGGTGGGTGGCAGGGGTATTGATGTATATGTAAAGCTTGTGCTTCTTGCTTTACTGCAAGCAATACATTCTTTTGTCTCTGACCCAGGAATTTCATGTCTCTTGCCAATATCCACGGAATTGTGGAAAATTAACTTCTTAGCTTTCAAGTAGGATGAAACTCAACCCTTCACAGTCCTTAACAATAAGCCTCCAAAATGTATCAAATGTTTAAGAATAAAATATTTACTTCCTTTCCTTAGCATTTTGGTAGAGAGAGTTTTACCAAGAAATTTAATGAAGCCTAAGCTTCAGGGTCCCTCATTTGTGTTGGCTCCTTCAAAGATCTCCATACCTAATTTGGATTAATAATATTTCATTTTTCTTCTTAAAGGGAGCCCCCAAATTTATTAAACAGCAAGTTCCAAGAAACTTTGATCCATTTATGAGCTCCTGGTTTATGAACCTTGCGGGTATAAAAAACTATGGTTGAAGTAATTATTGCCTATACTTTTCTACTGAAAATACAGTATAATATAGGTCATGGGAGCTACAGCTAAACATGGTAATTAAGTCAATTGCTTTACCAGAGCTTTGTAGTTTTTTACCAAGCTAATAACACGTAGTTACACAACAGTTGGTTCAAATATGGGATAATCACAACAGTTGTTCAAAAAGCCAATGTGAATGAGGTGAATAAGTTGTAAAGAAAATAATAATCATAAGGACAGTCAAGGTTATATCTGAATTAAAATTTTCATAAGTTATTATATGGGAATTCAGCTTTCTCACTATTGATACATTTGATATTTCAATAAAAACTTTAAATATACTAGAGGATATATATTCTGGTAAGGTCTACATAAGACTTAATTTTTTAAAAAAAATTCTGTTAGAAAAAAACATTGATTTATAAGTATTTGCACATATCTTTATTTCTCAAAAAAAAAAAAAAACAAGAAATGATTCTGGTCTTTGCCACATGATGCTTACAATAAATGCCATTTTATAGAGTGGTTTGAACACACATATATGAACCAATAAAATCTCTAAAACTTTCATGTTACTAATATCCTATATATTATACTTTGTCCAGAATCCAGGAACATCATTGCCTTCTACACCATTTCAATATAAAATACAGGATATATTATATCACAAAATAGCCTAACGGGATACTTAAGTTCTTTACCTGGCTCTCTTGAAACACAATTGAGTATTTTTCTTCCATATCATGTACATTGTTTAAATAAATAGATATCTTTATTTTATATAAAAAAGTGTTTTACAATAAGCCACTAGAAGTTTAGCTCTTCTGAACTGATCACTCACTAGTAGCTAGTTATTAGTCACTAGCTAATTGTTGAAATTCACGGGCTGTCCAATTATATAAAAAGAATGAAATGAGTTTTTGAGAAGAGATACCGTTTCAGTGACCTTTATGTCCCTACTTATCTTTGGTTTTCTCATGTGTAAAATGGAAAAATTATCCATCATTGAACATATAAAGCACTTTATCTTGTAAAATGTTCTGTAAATTAGGAGTTGGTTAATATTAAAACATAATTACCTTTCACAAGAACTTGATATAATGGGGAAAGTGCCTTATTTATCAAAAATTTTAAGTGAAGCTATAAAATTGATACTAAAGGAGAAAATAAACAGGTGACGTGAAATGTCATGTCTTTCATATGCATTTTAATGTTTGTATAGAGAAAAAGTTAATTCTGTGTTTGATTTATTTTATATGCTCCTAAAAATGATCAATAATTTTCCTTTGTTAAGTCTTCAGAGGCAATAGAAGTGTGGAAATAGGCCCCCAAAATCTATAGATAAGTTACTATAGAGTGGGAAACAGAAAGAATTCTAGGCAGTCCTATTAGGGAAGAAACATCAACTTGACATGTATACTTTACAGGATGTATTTTATGTGCTATTGAATACCCTTTAACCACGTTAGCAGAGCTTTAAAGGATTTTTTTCAAAAGAAGGAAGCAATTTTTTTAAGTTACAATTTTAGTTTACATTACTAACACTTTTAGAGCATCTCAGTATTATGTTTCAAACCATAATTCTTGTAAGTTTTATAATATTCTATGAAGTAGGGAATAAATATAGGGAAAGAAGATTTACTTATGCTAGTAATTTCTACTTGCTGTCCAAGGCAAATGTTTTGTACATACACCTGCTCTGAAGTTAATGTTAAAAAAAAAGCATTCACTCCAGTTAAACTGAAGAACTGCTCATTTAAAAAAGTAAAATAGTCTCTTTATAGAATATTTTAAAAGAATATACATGCTTTCAACTATATCCAAATACATTATGACCTTTAGTAAAGTATATGAAATTTCTGTTTAGTTGAAATTTTATGTGGATTGCCTTAAAGAAAAGAAAAAGTTACTAATGCTTTATACATCAACCATATATAAGTAGTCACAGAATAATTCAGCTCATTGCACCAAGCACTACTGAGCATATATACCAAACACTGTGCTAAGTACTTGGGATATGAAAATAATTAAGTTCAGTCTCTAAAATTAAAGGCCTTATAGTCTGATTAGTAAAATAGATATATATATATATGTCTAGAATAATGAAGATATTAAGAAAAAAGTACATCTGCCATAAGCAGCAACAAAATCAACCTGGACACCTATTTCAGCTTTATAATTTGTGCAGAGAAGGCTTCTTCCAGTTGTAAATTGATATGTGAATTGAATCTTTCACATACGTATGGGTGGGACCAGCAAACAAAAGAAGTCATGTCATTCCAGACAGAAGTAAGAATATGATCAGTTAGCAAGGCAAGAAATTATGGTATTTGTGTGAGCAATTACATCACATTTATTTATGTCATTAAATAAACTGTGAGTAAGGGAATGGTAGAAAATTAGGAAGGTAAGGTAGTGGAAGTTAGTAATGCCATGCATTGTATGTCACGTTAAGGAACTTGAACTTTACTCAGCAGGTACCTGCGGACTTCAGAAGGTTTAAGTAGGGAATTGACATAGTGAGAATTTCCATTTATTCTTAATACATTAAAAAGGAATGTGTCTGTTAAATTGGTTTAGTCCTTAATTTGATTAGCAATATCTTTTGAATAGGTAGTACCAGATTGAGACAAATTCTTATAACAGTTGCTAATTATAAAAATAATATGATCCTGAAAATCATCACAGATGGACATTGAGTCAAATTGTACTTTTTCAATTGAAATAAGTAACTGTAAACTAATGATATGTTCTACCATACTGTTTCCTTAACATGGAGAAAATATTTTAAAAATTATTCAACTGTATTTTGCCATATTAACAAAAAATATAAATGAATATGTCTAACATAGAAAACTGTATGCATTTGTAAGTTTAGAAAGAATTAGGTAGAAAGGTAAAGCTGGATATTAATCTGTATCCCAGTCTTTGATATGATACGGATTTATGAACTTGGTAAATTATTTAAAATGATCTTTTTAAATAATCAAAAGTTTAATAATTTGCATGTGGAATTGAAAATTGTTAATTCCATGGGGAAAGCAACAAGGTTCCCAGAAATGGAAATGTTTCCTAGGACACATAGGAAACAGTGACAGATGGAGAAGTTTACCTTTTGTAAAATATTAAGATAATTCTCAATATTACAGGAATGTTAAAATATTGCACATAAAAGGAGGGATGAATCGAAACACATACAATGCATTTGGCTAGTATGAATACATGTGATAGCTCAAGTTGAAACCTAACTGGTATTGTTAGCAGGATTATAAGGCAGAATTTATAAAGGTAGAGGGAGGAAGACGACAATCAAGCAGAGGTAAAACAAAGTTGGACACAGTAAATTTAGAGAAAGGATGAGAAAACTTGTAATTAGAAGATGACAGGGAAAACCATTAACATAAGAACTCACAGCTGCTTCCATCCCCAGCCTGCTCAGCTTCTAGGTAGGCATCTGGGCCTTCCAGCCACCAGCTAATGGGTGGGGTGGACAATGGAAAGGACTCCTTAATGTTGGAAGGGGCCAATGTTTCTGGAGGAAGAGAAGGTAAAAGTGTGCTTGTGTTGAGGAGACAACAGCCATCAATAATTGGTTTTGAGTGGGAAATACAGAAGGTTTAGAAAGAGCAAGACAGGTGAAGGTGAAAAGGATGGAGGGTGGTCAGGGAGAAAAAGATAGCCACCAACCATGCTCTAATAAGTGGAAGTTTTGGAGGAAAAGAGAAGGTTGAACAGAAGTTTAAAGCTTTGTTCATTATGACTAAAAGTTTGTCCCCTGCACCCTTTCCCTTCACTCCCAGGCAATAAGCAAAGATTTAAATTGCTTAAAATTTTTTTGGACGCTACATCTTTTAGAAAAGTTTCACCATGAGAGAGTTACCAAAGCATTTAACTCAAAATAATCGATATTGAAATATAGAAACTATTGCAAGTAAAAATGAAAGAGCCAAACACATAAACAAAAAGGACTTGAATATGGAAAATCGTCCTTAAATGGCTAATGAAAATATGGAATGATGCTGAGTCCTCACTGATATTTCAGGGAAAGAAATTAAAACCAATAAGATAGTATTTTATAAGGAAATTATCAAATTTTAATTTTTTTTTTTTTTTTATAATACCAAGAGTTGGTTTGAGGCAACCTAGGAAGTGCTGTTGTTGGTAGTGTTAACTGATACAAACACTTTGGGGAGTCATATGGCAACCCCTAGTAAATTTGAAGACGCTCATAGCCTATAATCAGTGGCTTCACTTACAGGTCTCTATTCTAGAGAAAATCCCACCGGATGTCCGAGGAGACATATTCAGTGGTGTTCATTGAAGCACTACTTGCTTTACTAAAACAAACAAACAGACAAACAAACAAAAACCCAAAACGTAATTATTCTTCTGAAGGATCACATTAGTATATGTGATGTATACCTTTTATTCATCCAGTGGAACATCACGTCACAGTGAAAACGAACATTCACTATCATCATCATGAATCAACACGAATGAACCTCAAAAACATAAAGTTGAGGGGAAAAAAGAAATACTTAAAAACACAGGAGATCATTGTTGCAAATTGTTGAAATATAGACTATGATGGTATAGTTTTTTCGGTATATATACATGGAATAAAAGTTCAAAAGATTGCATATAAATGCTTTATACCAATTCCCTCTGTGAAGAAAGATGAGGAGAGGAAAAAGAAAGCAAGTGGGCTTTCATATATATGCAAATTTATTTTCATTTAAGGCAAATATCACGAATGGTAATACCTGTTTTATCTTGCTGGCAAATAGATGTCTATTTTACAATTTTCTGTATTGTTTGAAATATTTTAGAGTACAAGTGGCTTTATGAGAATGATAAGAGGCAAAGAAGAAGCACAACACATGCCCCTAATTTTTAAAAGCTTAAAGCTAGAGAATGACCTTTCAGAAATATTTCAACTAGTTTCTACTTCATTAGGGGTGGATACAAAACTTTTGAAGTATTGTTGTTGCCATTGTTGCTTGCCCCATGGCATTTTTACGCTAGATTTTTACTGCCTATCTTCAGATAAGTATGCTTATAACAATAGCTAACATGGCGTTGGATCGTAAAACTGCCAAATCACAGAATCTACCACTTCGACTACGATGATCTGGTTCTTTTAATTGAGTGGTGTGGAACTGACGATGCCTAGACAAGTATATGGTTGTTCTTTCCACCCCATTCCCAAGGTATGAAGAACTTGGGAAAAACACAACTACCTTTCACCTCAGCATGGGGACAAATCTATCTTCCTGATATTAAAAAATTCACATTCCTGCTGAGATGCCTAAGGTATCCGAGAGACTCCTTTCCACTGAGGTATGTGCTTATTAAACTAGATTTTTAAACTACAATGATGGCTAATAAAGCACTCATTAGAAACCACTGCATGAATGTTTATATCTACTGAATTGTGTAAACTAGATTGCTTGCAAATGTGAACAATTGACATTATAGATGAAAATGATCAAAAGTATTTTGCAGTTTCTAATTAAATCAGTACATAGCTCTGGCAGAAAAACATAACATGACTGATTATTTGTAAAAGCCATCAGTTAAAGACCAGAGATTATTCACAGATCAGGATTCTGGATGAAACACAGTCTACTTCAAGGGCAAGCCCTTTCATTTGTTCTTCCTAAGACCTAAGGCCGTTAATGGCGGGATCAGAGTCTACCTGTAATAGATGTTTATACGTGTAAAGGGGGAGAACTAATAATATGTCATGATTTTATGATATTTTATGGCCAGTTTAGTGGACCACATAAATTGCCCTGGAGATCTAATCATATTATTTAGAGAGCAGATGCCGCACAGGAAGTGAAACAGTTTTCCTCATAACAAGCCTCCCATGAACCCGACTTATTGTCACAGGGCTCATCTCTAGGGAACTCTGGCATTCAGTTTCAAAACCATTCAGACTCCCAGTGCTGCCTACGAAGGCTGTAATGATGGTGATGATTTTCATGGTGTGGGCACTTGTCGCAAGTGAACTAGACTGAGACCATTCTATATTTCACATTAGTCTTAGAACAGCTTTCGATGTTAGCAGTGTTAATCACAACCAACTTGGGCTGGATTCAAAGTGACCTAGAAGAGCTACATGGTACATCCTGTTATCAATTCCCTGGGGCAAAGGCATTATGTGCTAACACATCCACATCAATGGAAAGCATGTCCTTTGATTACCCTTTCTGTGCACAGACTTCTGGCAGAGTCTATGACTAACAATGGGGCTGCATCTAATGTTCTGGTTAATGTTGTCTGGGGATAGCACTTCAAAACAGAAAAGGATACATTTTGCCCTATAAGAGATGTTGCCATTATCATTACAGTCAGTGGGTCAGTGAATTTTTGGAGGCCTTGCTTGTGTAAGACTTAACTGTCTATAGAAGAAAATAAACTTTTATCGGCTTATATGTAAAATTTCAGATTGGGAGAAATAAAATGTAAAAGTGCAAAAACACACAGGTTAGGAATGTTTCTTTGCAATTATTTCTCATTTTCCAGGTTCACGGTGAGACCTAAGTTAAACCCAGAAGATAATGCACAACGGAAGCACACTTTTCTATGCACTTACAGCTACGCATAAGGACTTGGTTTTCCTCGCTCACCCTACTGAATATCTGATGTATAACCTTCAGAAAGGACACTGTTAGTGGTATAAGAATCACGTGTACACCATAGGAATTAATCAATTTATGTTTCAATTCTCACAAGGGAAGGATCAGAAACAAGGTTTTAAATTTGACACTACATGATATTATTTTTAAAAAATGTGAATGGCAGGACAGGAGCCACTGTCCTATAAAGGAAGGATATGCTGAAAGGTCTGTGACATTCTGACATTAAACTAAAGCCCTGAACAGGGCTGGTAAGTAAGAAATTCTCTAGAACTTGCTAATCAAAGTGCAGTCTGTAGACCACAGCATCACATCACTTGGCAGGATTTCAAGCTCTGTTTTATACCTTCTGAATCAGCAGGATGTGCATTTTACAAGATCACAGAGCACTTCATCTGTACGTTAGAGTTTAAAAAGCACTACTCTAGAATGAGTTAAAGAAAATTTCAGAAGATTTTCTAGAGAGTTGTTTACTTTCCTAGAGGGACAGATGGCTGAAAGGCCTACCTGAAATTTGTGTCAGAAACTAAAAGGCTTAGAGCACCCAGCTGCTCACAGTCAACAGATCGTCATTAACATCACCAAATACGTGGGTGACTGAATTGCCTACTTTTCCAGGAAGAAAGCATCTTTTATCAACATCACTTTTGTTGGAGAAATTTCTATTACGTTTAGTTATGATTGGTGGTGATAGCAACACATCAGAGACTGTTTCTGGCTAAGACTTCCAAGAGGTAAATGATTAATTACCTGGGGAGAAAAGACCCATGAAGAAAAGACTTCTCATTAGGAGTTCCAGTCCTAGGCGTAGGTCCAAGAAAACAGGAAAGCTATAATCTGCCTGCCTAGAGAGGCAATTCTCAAAGAATGGTTCTATACCCTAGAACACATTCTTGTGCTTCTTAACTAATTTATACGTCATACCATTTTTCCTTAACAATGTGATCTGTCATTGGGGTGTCTTCAATTAATATAACAGTATAATGGATTTCTTTATCAACAACTATCTTACAGATACTGTAGGGTATATGCAAATTCCTATTTCTGCCTTAATTTTAATATCCTGAATTAGGGCAAAACATGTAGTGTACCTTAGGCTCCTCTGGTTGTAAGTTACAGAAACCAAACTTGAAATTCCTTAGGGAAAAAAGAAAAATTGATTAACTGAGAGAATACAAGAAACGGCTTAAACAGCACACACACAAGTTTTGGAGGGTGCAGGTAGAATTTAAAACAAATTGGAAGCAGGAACTCAAAACATTTCCAGGATTCTCTCTGGCTTTTACCTTCTTTGACTTTGGGTGAGATTTGATTTGATTTGATTTGATTTGATTTGATTTGATATTTTTAACCTAAAACAAATTTTGTCTGTGGGTTTGGAAATAAGACAGTTGATTCCTCTGAACCCTTATTTCTCTAGTGACTACCATTGAAGTGGGGTTGACTGTATCTTCTATGATCCTAAGTTCAAAATTTCAGGTAAGATTTGGGTTTTCCTGTTTGGGTCAGATGCTTTTGGAGGATCAATCAGCTGTAAAACTGCAGGGGTCCTTGTTAGGATAGGGCTTTTACTTTGACTGAAATGAGAAGCTATTGGAGAGTAAGAACATGACAATTCTGTAGGTACTAATGGGTTGGAAGGAAAAGAAGAGCTGCTCTATGTAGAGGACAGATGGATCAGACAAAATAACTTGTGTCTACAGAATAAATACATATAGTGACATTTAAAATAGATATCATACATAAATTACTTCTTCAGAGGGACAGATAAATGTTATCTTTGAAATACTATGAGCTATGGCTTTAAAGGGAATTTCATAAATAGAAGGCATCCAAGTTGGTAAGGAAGAAGTAAAATTTTCACTATTTGTAGATGACATGATACCATATATAGGATATCCCAAAGACTCTACCAAAAAAACAAAACAAAACAAAAAACAACAGCAAAAAAACCCCACTAGAACTGATAAATGAATTCAGTAGGGTCACATTACAAAATCAATATATGGAAATCTATTGCATTTCTATACACCAATAATGAAGTAGCAGAAAGAGAAATTTTAAAAAATACTATTTACAATTGCACCAAAATTAATAAAATACCTAGAAATAAACTTAACCAAGGAAGCAAAAGACATGCACTCTGAAAACTATAAAACATTGTTGAAAGAAATTGAAGATAACACAAATGGAAAGATAGTTCATGCTCATGGATTGGGAGAGCCAACATTGTTAAATGTCCATATTACCAAAAGAAATATACAGATTTAATGCAATTCCTATCAAAATATCAACAGCATTTTTCACAGAACTAGATCAAATAATCCTAAAATGTAATGGACCCACAAAAGATCCCTAATAACCAAGCAATCTTGAGAAAGAAGAACAAAGCTGGAGGTATCACAATACCAGATTTCAAGATACACTACAAGGCTATAGTAATCAAAACAATATGGTACTGGCACAAAAGTAGACGCATAGATAAATGGAACAGAACAGAGACTCTAGAATTAATCAACGATGAGACAGTCAATTAAGCCACGACAGAGGCGGCAAGAATATGCAATGGGAAAAAGTCTCTTCAACAAATGGTGCAGGGAAAACTAGAGAGCAACATGCAAAAGAATGAAACTGGACCACTTTCTGACACCATACACAAAAATAAACACAAAATGGATTAAAAACCTAAATATGAGACCCGAAACCATAAAAATCTTAGAAGAGAGCCCAGGAAGTAATTTTTCTGATGTTGGCTGTAGCAACATTTTTCTAGATATTTCTCCTGAGGCAAGGGAAACCAAAGCAAAAATAAACTATTGGGACTACATCAAAATAAAAAGATTTTGCATAGTGAAGGAAATAATCAATAAAACAAAAAGACAACCTAATGAATGGGAGAAGACATTTTCAAATGATATATCAGATCAGAGGTTAGTATCCAAAATATATAAAGAACTTACACAACTCAGTACAAAAACTCCAAATAACAATTAAACATGGGCAGAAGACATGAACAGACATTTCTCTAAAGAAGACATACAGATGGCCAACAGATAGATGAAAAGATGCTCACCATCACTCATCATCAGGGAAATGTAAATCAAAACCACAATGAGATGTCATCTCACACCTGTCAGAATGGCTAAAACCAAAAACACAAGAAACAACAAGTTTTTCAAGGTCGTGAAGAGAAAGGAACCCTTGGGCACTGTTGGTGGGAAAGCAAAATGGTGTAGCCACTGTGGAAAACAGTATGGCGGTTTCTCAAAAAATTAAAATACAGTTATCATTTGATCCAGTAATTCTACTACTGGGTATTTACCCAAAGAATACAAAAACACTAATTCAAAAAGATATATGCATTCCTATTTTTATTGCAGCATTATTAACAATAGTGGAATTACGGAAGCAACCCACCCACATGTTCATCAATAGATGAAGGGATAAAAAAGATGTAGTGTGTACACACACACACACACACACACAGAGGACTATTACGCATCCATAAAAAAGAATGAAATCTTGCTATTTCCAGCAACATGGATGGAGCTAGAGAGTATTATGCTAACTGAAATAAGTTAGAGAAAGATAAATACCATATGATTTCACTCATATGTGGAATTTAAGAAATAAAACAAAGAAAAAAAGAAAAACAAAAAAACCATATTCTTAACTGTAGAGAACAAACTAGTGGTTAGCAGAGGAGAGGTGGGTGGCAGAATGAGTGAAATAGATGATAGGGATTAAGAGTATACTTAGCATAGAGGATCATAGGGTAAGGGAGGGAAAACAGAATGGGACATCATCAGAGAGGGAGAAAAACCATGAGACTCTTAACTATAGGAAATAAACTGAGGGCTGCTGGAGGGGAGGAGAGTGGGGGGATGGGGTAATTGGGTAATGGACATTAAGTAGGGCGCATGATGTGATGAGCACAGGTGTTATACGCAACTGATAAATTACTGAACACTACATCTGAAACTGATGATGTACTATATGTTGGCTAAATGAAGTTAAATAAAAAAAAATTAAAAAAGGAGTATACTTATCGTGATAAACACTAAGCAATGTATAGTGTTGAGTCACTATACTGTACACCTGAAACTAACATAACACTGTACAGTGATTATATTGGAATTAAGATAACAATAATAAAAAGGGTGGCTCAGTCCATTTAACATCTGCCTTCTGCTTAGGTCATGATCCCAGGGTCCTGGGATAGAGCCCCATGTCAGGTTCTCTGCTCTGCAGGGAGTCTGCTTCTCTCTCTGACCCTCCCCCTACTCATTCTCTCTCTCTCTTAAATAAATAAATAAAATCTTTAAAATAAAAAATTAGAAAGAAAAAGACATTATTTCATTGAGTACAAATATCAAGCTGTATGAATAATGTATATATAGCTTGATTCCACTTTTATTAAAAAGTATTTGTATATGATAAAAATAATAGTAGTATGGAACATTGATTAAACACTTACTATTTTCAAGCACTGTTCTGTACTCTTTACAGTTATTACCTAGTTGCTAACTGAACACTCATAACAACCCTGTGAAGTAGGTTTCAGGTACTCCTTATGATTGTGGGTATAATTATTATCCCTACTTAGAGCAGATAATTGATGGAGCCTACCAGTCTGACTCTAGTTCCTGCATGCTAATGCATTTTGCTATACAAATTCTTAAATATGTGCACATATTCACTCATCTATCTGTCTAGTCTTCCAACATTCACTGAATGGCTAGTATTACTAGGCATTCTTCTAGGTTTCAGGACGAAACTGACTAAAGTCTTGTCTTTGCAGAGCTTACATTCTGGTGGGGAAAGACAGACAACATGCATGTGATATACATGATCTTGCATATAATCAATGCTACAGGGGGGAAAAAAAGAACTAGGCTAGGGGATCAGGAAAGTCAAGTCAAGACTGCTGTTTTAAGTAGGGTGTTTGAGGTAGGCTTCACCAAGAATGTTATACTTGACAAAAGACTTGACAAAGGTCAAGGGATGAGTGACAGGGATATCTAGAAGAGCTTCCCAAGAAGAGACAGTAGCCAGTGCAATTCGTTTGTGATGGCATTAATTTTCTCAGCAAGGTAGGAAGCCAGAGGCTTGGTTTTGCCTGGTACATTCAAGGAACACAGTGTCCCTGGAGTCTCTGCAGTGAAATGGGCAAGGAGGGAAAGTAGAATATGACGTTGAAGAGGTAAGGAGAGGACATGGAAAATGGGGGGCAGGTCACAGAGGGCACTGAAGTTATCGTGTGAATTTTCCTTTAACCTTTATGCTATAGTTAAGAGTTTAATATACTATTCTTTAAAAAAGGAGTTATGGTATTCTAGTTCTATTTATTAATTTCATCAAATTTTTATGTACTTTTGTCTCTGTTTCAGCCTGAGGAGTTCCTTTCAGTATATCTGGTAAGGCAAGTCCTGTGGTGGTAAACTCCCTCAGATTTAGCTTGTTTGGGAAAGGCTTTATCTCCTCTGTGTCTAAAGGGTAACTGCCAGATAAAGTATCCCTGGCTGGCAGTTTTCATCTTTCAATATTTTAAATATGTCATTCCATTCTCTCCTGACCTGTACAATTTCTGCTGAGAAATGATAGCCTAACAGAGGTGGGTGTACCTTTGCAGGCTACTGTCTTTTTTTTTTTTTTTTTTTTTTTACTCCATCTGCCTTTAAAATTATTTCTTTATTTTTGACTTTTGACAGTTTTTTTTTCTTTTTAAGATTTTATTTATTCACTCGACAGAGAGAGAGAGACAGCCAGTGAGAGAGGGAACACAAGCAAGGGGAGTGGGAGAGGAAGAAGCAGGCTCCCAGTGGAGGAGCTCAATGTGGGGCTTGATCCCAGAATGCCAGGATCACGCCCTGAGCTGAAGGCAGATGCTTAACGACTGAGCCACCCAGGCGCCCCTGACTTTTGACAGTTTTAATATAATGTATCTTGGAGAAGGTCTTCTTGTGTTGAGATAATAAAGTATTCTATTAGTTTCATGGACTTGTGTATCCAATTCTGTCCCCAGGTTTGGGAAGTTCTCAGCTATTATTTCTTTAAATATGGTCTCTGCTCCTTTCTCCCTCTCTTCTCTTTCTGGGATACCTATTATACTTATGTTGGCTTTTTTAATGGAGTCAGATAGTTGTCATAGTGTTTCTTCGCTTTTAAAAAAATCCTAGTTCTCTCTCCTCTTCCACCTAAATCACTGCTATGTTTCTATGCTTAAGCTCACTAATTCTTTCTTCTATATGATTCGCTGTATTTCCAATGGATTCTAGCACATTCTTCATCTCATTTATTGAGTCTTTCAGTTCCCATATTTCCTCTTGGTTCTTTTTTAGAATTTTGATTTCTTTGGTAAAGCACTCCTGTTCATTAATTTTATACATGGATCACTGTATTGCCTTTCTGAGTTTTCTCGTAGCCTACTGAATTTCTTCACAACAGCTATTTTAAATTCTTTATCAGTTAGATCTCAATATTCCATGTCTTTGTGTTTGGTTGCTGGAAAATTGTAATTTTCTTTTTGAGATACCCATATTACCATGACTTTTCATGTTGTTCGACGGGAAGTGCCTCTGGTGTGGCATTGAAGTATCAGACATCTTTCTTATTTAGGCTTGTTTTACTTTGATCCAGTTAAACACTTTGGTATTTAGTAGCCTTCTTTTTTCCAGAAGGTGGAGTTATAGCACAGGTTTTCATTTTCTCTTACTGGCATGGATACACCACTAGGATTGGGAACACACACACACACACACACCCAAATGAGGGGGGTGTGCACTTAGCACCTGGGGCTTCAGATATGCCCATAGCCAACAAGGTATCCTCACAGTGAGGTGGTGTCCCAGAGGTCTGTGGGCAGCTCTCTTGCCTCCCCTGGCAGAGAGCAGAAGACCCTTTTCCTTCAGGACTCTTTTGCGTACTTCCCTTTCCTTCCCTGGCCACTTCCCACCCTAACCTCCCGGTCCCTCATTCTTCAGAGAGAGAGGAACCAGCTCCTCTAGCTTGCAGCACATAGTATATGGCCAGGCGCATCCCCACTCACTGTTTTCACCCTCTACTTCCTCTCCCAGAGAAGTTGTGTTGGCTCCCTTGCAGACTGCTGCACCTTTTCTGCCATCATGCCCTCTGCTGATGCTGGCTCTGCCACAGGCTAGCCCACCTTACACCCATTGAAAGTGGCTCCAATCCACTCACTTTGGCTGAACAGATGGATGGATCTCTCCAGTGTTTTAGTATGCTGTGCAGGGGCCCTTCTTTTATCAGTTATGGATGCCCAGTGAGTTGTAAGTCAAAGAGGAGAGAAAAGAGGATCAACTCTTGCCACCAAGATGCTGATATAACTCTCTAGTGTTTCCAAAACAGACTTCTAAGAGAGTGGCCTATATAGAGTGAATGGCCTTCACAGAAGTGTGTATATGATTGGGTGTACACAGACTCATATAAACAGACGTAAGGAAGCCAGAACCATCAACGGTGGCAATCCAGGGAGAGTGATATTGAATAGCGGGGCAGGGCTAAGATAGAATTCTTAGTTTGTATTTTATAAATGTTCATTTTATTTGATTTTCATAATAGATTGGCATTATTTTTATAATTAACATATAAATTAAAACAGGTGGTAAATAAAACATAACATTTCAATGAAGAAATAAAAATATTTATTTTTATATGTGTATGTAGCAATTGACTAAAGATAGACTCAACTCAGATTGCTGTCGGTAATCTAGGGATACCAAGGCACTTGTCCCAGTAACAGCCTCAGTAAAAGGACAGACAGTTCTGAGGCCGAGATAGAGCCTCTGGTTCTACTGCCATCCCTAAGGGGTATGTGACTTTACACTGCTGAGTTTGACTTCAGAACCAGGAGGGACAGGGGTTTGCTAAAATCCCCTTAAAAAGAATCACAGGAGTTACCAGTGTACATTTTTTAGAATTGTGTTGTAAGCTCGGGTCGAAAGGGCCAGTGGTGTAGCTAATATTCGGCTTCTTTCCTATCCCCAGCAGGGGGATCTTTTGTAAAGATCGCAGCACCTACACTCTGTAAATGTCCCAGATATCCAGAGAAAATCTTGCCAAGACGCTTGCATTGGTGTCAGCTCTAAGTAGCCACCTCATTTCTGTTTGGTTTTGTGTCCTTGAATAAATACATAACAGTAAGATGTAACTCGTCTCCTCCTGAGACTTCCTGACACTCCTGTAGTTCTGCATTTGTACTGTGACTGTTGCAGAGACATTTGGGGACTTATTTACAAATTTTGCATCCTTTGACATTTAGTGGTAACAAGGTCATCTCTTCATTAATTTCCAAATGGTTATTTCATACTGCCTTTCCAAAAGTCTAATTAGGATCTTGATAAATTGTTATTAGTTTTCTTTTATTATAGCATGACATCAAAGTATTCATAACATGACTCAGAGCATGAATTCGAAGGAGAATCTTGGACGTATCATTATCAAAAGCATATCAAAAACAGAAAGACACTTTTAAAAAACAGGAAATTCTAGCATGAAGCAAAGGGAACATTATACTAT
This sequence comes from Ursus arctos, assembly GCF_023065955.2. Classification (NCBI taxonomy): domain Eukaryota; kingdom Metazoa; phylum Chordata; class Mammalia; order Carnivora; family Ursidae; genus Ursus; species Ursus arctos. Next base: position 73,551,474 of record NW_026623111.1, on the reverse strand, counting down.
ATACTAAGGTTATTTACTTGACCTAAACACAATATATTAAGTATATAGCCACACCTTTCCCAGTTGTTACTGATGTCAGTGTCACGTATTACCACTTTTCTCAGTGAATCCAAAGAATTATTCTGAGATCTTATTCTGACTCTTCTTTAGTTTTTAAGATTCCCAACTATGTCTTCTTTCTTGAAATTCCTATCTCTTCTGGCTTCAATCAACTTATACTTCCTTGGCTCTCTCCTCTTAAACCTGTAACTACTGCTTCATATTGATTTTTATGGGATTTTCTCACCAATTTTTAATTAATTAATCCACTCATTAAATCAATTAAATTTGTTGAAAATCTACATGAAATGCTATACTTGGTACTGGGACTAGAGTAAGGAAGAAAAAAGACAACCATGGCTGCTATCTTTAGGGAGCATAGAGTAAAGCAAATATTGGTTTTTCACCAGGGCTTTATCCTGGCCATAGGATCCCTGGATCATGTCATCCAGTTCAATAAATGATTAATGAATCCATGCCTTTCAAATCTGTAAATCCAGCCCAGGTGTTTCTCCTGACATATAGTTATTCCCTTATAACCCACTGGCTTTGAGCAGCTTCACCTGAGCATCCCTTGTCCTCCTTTCTGTCCATCTGTCCATCCATCCATCCATCCATCCATCCATCCATTCATCCATCCATTCAACATGTATTTGTACATCATCTACACTCAGTCACCAATGTTAAACAAAATGAGACAAAGACCTTGCTCTCATAATATTTGGAATAATTGTGAATATACAAGGCAATAACAAAGGAAATAAATTTATAACAGCTTTAGATTGTGATAAATGCCCCAAAGAAACAATAGGTATAAGATATTAGAGCATTGTGAAAGGTGGTTATTTTACATAGTGTGATAAGGAAAGACCCCTAAAAGATGGCATTTATTTTAGACTAGAATGAAGTACTGGAGTGGGAAAATCAAAAGACTAGGAAAAGAGTGTTCCAGATCAAATGGGCTTTCTTTTTCACGCAACAGTGCAGCCAGAATGGAATGTGCTAAGGGGAAAGTTACAAGATATATCACAGAGCAAATACCACAGAGATAAGCAGGGGTCATGCCATATGTGCAAGAATTTGCATTTCATTCTTATAAGATGGAAAGACACTGGTGGTTTTAGCCCAGAGTTGACATTATCTAATTTACATTTCTAAAAGAGTATACGGGTGGTTAAAGAGCATATTTTAAAAGGTCAGAGTAGAAGAGAAAATAATTAGGAATCTTCTGTCACCTATTTGAATTCTCTATTGACTCATTATTGAAGCACAGCTAAGAGATGATGATGGTATAGACTGCTGTGATAGTAGGAAAGCCTTGAAAGTAGTCTTACTTCAGATCGAACTGACAGGACTTGCTCATGGATTAGAAATCAAGGACTGTGAGAAGAGAAGAATCAAGATAGCTTTTTGCCTTTGTCAAGAGGAACTGAATGAATTGTTGTATTGTTCACTGAGGTGAACTGAGGGACAAACAGATTTGAGAATAAGTAGGGAAAATTAAGATTTATATTTTAGACCTCTATGTCTAAGATGTCTTCAACACTTCTAGATAGGAATATCATGTAGGAAATTGGATAAATGAATCTGGAGCAGAAGGGAAAGGTCTAATATGAATATATTAATTTGGAAGCCATCAGCATATAGATGACATTTAAAAGACAGTATTGGATAAGATCACCTAGGAAAAGAATATAAATATAGAAGAGAAGGGGCCTGAATACTGATTCTTAGGGAATGACAACTTTTAGAGGTTGGGAAGGTGAAAAGGAACCAGCAAAGGAGACTAAGAAGGAGATGCCAGTAAGGTATTAAAAACAATTTTAAAAGGACAAAAAAAAAAAAAAATCCCAGAATGTATTTCCATATTTAGCACACAGATGTTACAGAAGCCTCTCCCATACATCATAAGTAAAATTGCCAAATAAAATACTTAAAAATTTATTTTAATATGTAATTGAACTTGCAGAAACATAGAGGAATTTCAAGAAATCTAGATTTGATAAGAAAAGTTAAATTCACAAGGATAGATGAATGCTGAAGCCAGTAACTTCCTCAGTACATATGTCAACCTAACATTTTTAACTGCTTGGGAAAGGACAGGAGAAAAAACCTGGGATCAAAAGCATGAAAAGAGGGGTGCCTGGTGGCTCAGTCGGTTAAGTGTCAGATGGTTGATTCTGGCTCAGGTCATGATCTCAGGCTTGTGAGATCGAGCCCTATGGAGTCTGGCTCCTCCCTGGGCGTGGAACCTCCTTGGGATTCTCCTTCTCCCTTTCCCTCTATCTCCACCACCCCCCCCTCAGTTTGCAGTCTCACCCAACACAGACACACACACACACACACACACACACACACGCGCGCGCGCTTTTCTCTCTCATTCAAAAAAAAAAAAAAAAGTATGAAAAGAGCCACAAAGTGTAATACCAACAGTATATAAAGTACAAAAATTGCACCTCGTTGTAAAGAAGGGGCATAGTAGGTACTTGTGCCTGCCTGTCTTGGCTTTGCACAGAAGGAAAAGTAAGAAAAAAATGATAAATGGATTGGCTCTTTCAACTTTCAGTTCATCCTCTTTGTACTGGGGAGGTTGGAAAGCGAAAATCTGTGTTTTTAGACTCCCTTGCAACCACAGTCTAAGTGTCAATTCATATAAGTGTAGACGCACAAACTAAGCTAGAGCCTTTTCCTGTGTCAGACAACACTTTCCGTCAAGTTCCAGGAGACACAAGAATTTGCAACAGCTGGAGTCCATGTTTCAGCGGGAATCGGCTTCCTCAGGACAGGCAGTTGTAGCAGCTACCGTGGTGGCAGCAATAACAAAATATTCACGACCCCTTGTGGTAGCTATAATGGTGTGATTTTGAAATCCGAATCTGGGCATGTTTCCTGATTTCGACAGCTCTGGCTCTTCCGATCATGTTTTCTAAGCACCTAATTCCATGTAGCATACTCTTTGCTGGTTGAAAGACACAGAATATTTCCCGTTTCTTCCACTAAATTCTACCTTTTTAAATTTCCCTTAGAAATTCCTCTGCTCTGAAGTTTGTATTCCCTCTGCTCTGAAGCCGGACTTTACAATACCTCTATGCATTAAAAAAAAAAAAAAAATCCAAAACAGTTTAAATGTCACAGTTTATACTGACCCCCTCAAGTAACTAATAGAAACAAACAAAACTGATCCTTGGGAATCCACTTTAATTCTAGCTCTTAAATAAATTCACAAAAATATCCAAAGAGATCACAATAAAAAATCTCTAAACAAGTAAGGAAATAAGTGACTATAAGCAAGAGCCAGCAAAAACAAAAGTAAACAAAATAAAAGATTACACTATCAAAATGGGAAAGAATGCTAATATTGGCATTATCAGATACAGACCATCTAATGAGCATATTTATTATATTTAAAGAAAGATATGAGGGAATTGAGGTATAACTAAAGAACAGAATATTATCAAAATTTATCAGACAGTTTTGAAACAAAAGATAGAACTTTAAGAAAGGAAAAATGTTATAATTAGAAACTACAGTTTCCATAGCATGATGCATAGAATAGAAAGTTAATCAACTATATTGTAAAACTAAAGAAATTACCTAGAAAACAGCGGAGAGATAAGAAATGAAAAACATGAAAGAGATTTTAAGAGATATGTTGGATAGAATGAGTATTCTAACAGAATAATTGGATTTCCAGAATGAGAGAATAAATTGAGCTTGAAGCAATATCAAAGTTGTGAAATTTTTAGAACTGATGAAAGGCACAAATCCTCAGAATAAAAAAATCCCAATAAATTCCCCATAGGATAAAATAATCCACACTTAGAAACATCATGGTCGAATTTAAAAACAACAAAGACAAAGAGAAGATTGAAAGAGCAGCAGTTAAAGCCAGAAATAGCAGAACAATGTCTTCAATATGCAAACAACATATTATTAAATTAAAGAATTCCATAGAAAGTTAAGGTATCTTTCAAGAATGTAAAATATTTCAGTTATTAACAACTGAGAAGGCTTACTAATACAGACCCTCACCAAAGGACTTCAAACTACTACTAAATACTAGATATTCCTAAATGCTTAGGAATAAAAAAATATGATCCAGAAAGTGCAGGAAGAAAGATTATTTAACTTAAAATAAATATTAGCTTATAGATAAATCTAAGCAATGTATTGATTATATATAAACAAATTAATATTTAATTTGTTGAGTACAAATTAAAATAAAATTAAACCCCTGTATAAAAATAGCTTAAAAGTAATGAAGAGGCAATGGGAATTAAAATAACCTAAGGTCCTGGTATTATTTGAGAAGATGGTAAGGATAGAACTAAATGAAAGACAATTGAAATTTCTAGACTAACTTGTAAGAGCATAGAAAGAACCAGTCACTTCCAAAAACCCACTGGAAGAAAGAAATTTTGAATTAAGGAAATGAAAATTTAAACCCTGCAATATCCCAAGTTAAAGTAATCAAAGAAAAAAGTTGGCAACAGTGTGAGTTGAGAATAGTTTTAAAAGACTTCATTATTGGCAATCTTTCAAAAATAGGACTGAACCTAGAATGACACATGAACTTAAGCCACAGATAGTTGTTAGATTTTCATGAATTCCAAAATCCTCACTAGTGGACCTCAAACTTGGCTGCATCTCAGTATCATCTGTGGGGTTAAAAAAATACAGATGTAACATATTCCAGAATTTCTGATTTAGTCATCCTGAAGTGCTGTGCTGGTGTCCAATTTTTTTAAAAGTCCGCATGGACTAAAATTCCCAAAAGAGTTGAGAATCATTTACTGACACAGTATTTTAGGTCTTCATCAATTTACCGATCTCAGCTCTCCGACGTTATCTCTTATGATCTCCAACATAATCTCGTCTGTCTTCTTATATTACATTGCTAACAACTCTTCTTTTACCAGTAGTCCTCAATGCCATGATGACCTTTACACCCCTTATCCTCCACTTATTATTTCACATTCCTTATTCCAATTGTCTTTTTCTACCATCTGGTTCTAGTCTTAGTGTTCTCTAAAAGCCTTTTCTTCGCTTTATTTCATACAAATCATTTCTTCAGATGCTTGTAGCACCAAAGTTCATTTAGTGTACTTTCTTATAGGCAGTTATATTAGTTTTCTATTGCTGTGTAATAAATTGTTACATATTTAGCAGCTTAAAACAGTAGCTATTTGTTATCTCACAGCTCTGTAGGGCAGAAGTCAAGATAGTCTTGACTGGCTTCTCTGCTTAGAGTCTCGCAAAACCAAATTTAAGGTATTGGGCAGTCTGGATTCTTATTTAGGGTTCTAAGAAATAATCAATTTCTAAATTCATTCAGGAGATTGACAGAATTCTGTTATTTGCAGTTGTAGGATTGAAATTATGTTTTCCTTGATGGCCATCAGGTAAGGGTGGGTCTCACTCTCTAGAGGCTGTTCCCAGCTCTTTTCTATGTACAAGACAAGACTCTCTTGCATGGAATCCTCCGCACGGTTGCAAGTTTGTCTGGCTTCCTCTTCTGCTATTAGTCAGAATAAACTCACTGCATTAAAAGAGCTCATGTAATAGGTCAAGTCCAGCTGAATAATCTTCTTATCTTGAGGTCATCCGATTAGTAACCTTAATTGCATCTGCAAAATCCCTTTTGCCATGTATGTAACATCTTCATGGGAATAAAACCAGGGCTGAATGTCACAGGAACCATGTTAGAATTCTCCCTATCACATCAGTTTTTAAAATTTCTTTTTATATTTCAAATGTGCCCAATTGAATTCCCTAACTAAATTAAGAAATCACTGACAGAGAACAAAGGTCTCTTCACTGAAATAAAATACTGTAGTAGTTTCTAACATGTCCACATACAAATTCTTATCTGCTGAGTTACTTACTAATTTATTTAAAAAAACAAACAAACATAATGAATGTTAAGGGTCAACAACATCTGTGCTGAATACCTAAATACACTTTTTACTTTTCTCTCAGGGAGGATCCCTCCCTCCCTCTGTCCTCCCTGAGAGCCCCCATGTTCTTTTAGGGAGAAATCTAGTGGTATGCTGAAGCCAACTCATTCCAGTTCACAAGGGTATATTATTAGCATCTATACCCAACTCTGCATACTCTCAAATTGGTTGCTTCAAATTATTCCTTATCGTTGGAGTATTTATAGCATGGAAATCTGTAAATGTGAAAAGAAAAAAAAAAAGGACTTTTTTTCTTTCTAGAGAACCAACTGTTGAACATTTATCAGCACATCACTGCAAATAACTGTTGTCCCATCTTTTACATCTCACTTGTTGGAAGCATAAATTCAGGTGGCCTCCTCCAGATATGGCATCTTCTCATACCATGACCCCAACCACCCCTTACCTTCACCAGCTCTGACACCAACAGAAAAAAAAATTTGTGGCTTAGCCTGGCCAACTGGATATTTGCCTAGGACTTGGACTCTTAGGTAAGAAATACAAAGATAGAAAGAATGATTGAAACATTCTATATGCTCATTTTAAACAGGTGAATTGTATGCTATGTGAATTATATCACAATAAAAGTATTAAAAAAAAGAGTGCACAGTGTTATTCCTGTCATCCCTGCTTCTGAGCCTTCAAGAACGGTTATGTTCCTTTCTACCTCCAAGCTCAATTCTTGAGACTCCCCATAATGAGTGTGGCATGAATTCAGCAAATTATTTTTTGCTTAAAGTAGCAAAAGTCTTTTTTTCAAGTCTTTTTCTTTTGACTTGCAAGTTAGAAACAATAGCATATGTAACATTTATTTCAAGTCTATATTAATAACAACGTAAAAAGTTTGCTTATGTGGAAGTGACTTATTTTCAACACAGTCTAACATTAATTCACAAACTGGCAGCATATATTTAATTATCTGTAGTTCTTCCAATAATTTATTTTTGCAAGGCTATGCTCATTATGTTTTTCCCCACATCATCAGGTATTTTTAAAGATTTATTTACTTATTTGAGAGAGAGCATGAGCACGCATGAGCAGGGGAGTGGCAGAGGGAGAGAGAGAAACTCATGCAGACTCCCTGCTGAATGCAGAGCCCCACACCGGGGCTCCATCTCATGACCCTGATATCATGACCTGAGTGGAAATCAAGATTCGGACACTTAACCGACTGAGCCACGCAGGTGACCCCCCCCCCCCCCCGCCCATCACCAGGTATTTTAAAACACAATACTAGCTGAATTCTCTGAAAGCTGATTCCTGATGGTGACATAGCATATTCATATCCCTGAAAGAAAGAGAAAGAAAAAAAAGAAGGAAGGAAGGAAGGAAGGAAGGAAGGAAAGGAAGAAAGAACGAAAGAAAGAACGAAAGAAAGAAAGAAAGAAAGAAGAAAGAAAGAAAGAAAGAAAAAAAGAAAGAAAGAAAGAAGAAAGAAAGAAAGAAAGAAAGAAAGAAAGAAAGAAAGAAAGAAAGAAAGAAAGAAAGAAAGAAAAAGAAAGAGTCACACACTTTTGTTATTTGGCTCACTGGAGTCATCAGGAAGTTAACCAAGTTTAGAAAAAAACAAGCACATAGTATATGAAATCATGTGAGATTATAAATCACATTTTTTACATTAAACTTGATGTTGCCCAGACTCAGATTAGATGTTCTTTGCCAAGTGCTCTAAGAAAGTAGTAACAGCTTGACAAATGATATAGAGAATTCATTTTTAAAAAGAAAAAAATTGATCTAGTGCTGAAAACTTAAAATAGAGTTTTGAGATCCCATTCTTCCAATAGTCTAAATACATATATTTATTTAGTAGGAGAAAATTGTGCACTTGACATCCATGTGGGAAACAGACATGTAACCTCTACTCACTACTTGAGAGAGAATAAGAAGGTGACTGTCACGCTAAAAGTACATGTCACGCAGAGCGTGTACTCCCTATATGGAAAGATGACTCACAGAAAGCATAATTCTGCTCACTCACAAAGAAAACTACATGATGCAAAACATGTAGAAATTTATATTCTTCAACTGACATGATTTAAGAATGACAATAGGAAATGAAATACAGCATTGCAGTTTGGGAATAAATTCCTGAAAGAAAATCTGTTTAATGCAGAAATCAATTTCTCCAAATTTCAGTATTATTAGAATTGGGCAGACAATTCAAATTGTATATGGCACAAAATCATAACATTCTCTTCTGTAAGCTGTCCCTTGTCTATTTGTTTGTTTTTTAAACAGCTGTCGACTTGTTCTGTCTCATCAATTCTGGTACTTCAGGATTAATTCTCACCATTATCAGTGGCAGAACATGATGGTACAATAAGCCAAAATGACTAAACTCATTGTAAGAAAAAAAAACCTGATGAGAATAAAAGAGAATCTCTATATCAAAGCTAATCCCTTATGAACAGCATATTTAGAAACTGTCTGCAGGTAATTACATTCAGGTAACCTGATCTGAAAATGCCAAGTTCACACAATGGTTCATTTAATTCCATCTGGTGTACAATAATACATTCCTTAATGGATACATTGATTTAAAACGGAAAAAAAAAACCCACCTCAGATATCAAAAGCCCACATTCTCTTGATATTATAAAATATCACATCAAATATTAGAATCTCAAAAATGATTTTGCAGGGTTTAATCTATGAAAAAAGGAAATTAAGATCATGGGCTTTAGATTCTCATTACCTAAATCCCTTCTTAGTTACGATCTATTTTCTTACTAAGGAATATATAGGTTAATCTGAAGAATTGGGTCAGGATTTCTGATATCTTGAGATGAAATAAGTAAACTGATTTAGAATATATATAAGACTTTAAAAGTATTCAAAAATATTTTTAAGGGAGGTATTTAACTCTTGGAATAAAAACCATCTGTCATCAGGGTAAGAATGGCGCAAAAACACGCATGTGCTTATTATAGACATTGATGCTCTCCTATAGGTCATTAAGATGTCCCAAGGAATTGGCTTCAGAGAATAAAGGATCGCCTATGATTCAAAGCACCTTGGTGAATGACTGGAGGGAGAAAGACCTGTATTTGGCCACTTGAGAAATATGAACTCTGCCTTTCAATGCTTTCTCCATCAGAGCTCTAGTCTTGATGCCTACTAAACCCTCCCTTTTCTTAATTCTTTCTTCTTTTACAGAAAGGAGCAGAGTAAATGCACCTTCCATTTGCGTGAATTTTTTCCCTTTAGTGGATCTACGTATTTCCAAACTTCTTAATGAATTGATGAAAACCAAAGGCTTTTTCCAAAGACTTACTGGAAGGCAACAAGCTAGGTTGGCCCTGTTAAAACAGAATGACTTTTTTCTTTCTGTTTCCCCTCCTCTGTTGGAGAGTCCCCCTTATCATGTTCAGACTGCCTTCACAAACTAAGGTCCACCCCTAGTCCTACTCTCTTTCTTCTGGATGCATCCTGAAATAACCAGCTTCTTTCCTTTGCCCCACCACACTCCAGGAGCAAACTTTCTTTTCAAGTCTCCTCATCAAAAACTAGGTTTTTACTTTGATTCTGTCAGATCTCTGCTCACTTAAATATGAGGTAGGTAATTTGATAAACTCAATATGCAAATAGTTTTTAGTGAGTATGCGGACATGTTATTTCATTACAGTTACCAAAACGAATTCCTTTAAGGACCTCTTGGTATCAGCGCTTGAATCTAAAGAAAGGGCTCTATTAATAGGCTATTAAGTTACTAAGTTAATTACTTCTAAAATTTTATATATAAAACTAGAGTTGAATCTAGTGCCTTTCAGGATAATGAGAAAAGAAGATGGTTCCGTTTCATTAATTCATTCATTCAATAAATATTTATTAAGTACCTTTACTGTGTCAGGCCCAGTTGTTAGCGTTTGGCATACAACAATGAACATAATAGACAAAGATTCCTACTCCTAGAGATAAATGGGATGAGGGGGTGTTTCATGCAGGGAATGAGACAATGAACAATAAACATAAAAAATATAGAAATTTTATGTTAGATAGTGGTAAGTGCTATGAAAAAAATACTGGAAGAGGGGAATGGGGAACGGGATAGGGATCAGTTGTAGTATTCAGTAAGACAGTTAGAGCAGACTACCTAAGAAGGGAAACTTTCAGGACACTTTACTAAAAGAGGTAACAGAGTTAGCCAAACAATTTCATAGAGGAAGAACAATTCAGGCAAAGGTCTTTAGATGAGATTGCAAATGGAGTGTGCCAATAAACAGCAAGGTAGCCTATGCCTGAAGTGGAATGACCCAGGGAAAGATCATATGTGAGGGGAAGGGGAGGCAGAAGGGATTTTGAAGATGTTGGGTCTTATATGGCACTAGAAGGACTTCAGCTTTTATTCTTACACAGTAGCTCCAAGACATATTACTGGGCGGCAGGCTAATGGAAATTACGTTTTGGGGCCGGTAGCCTTTTTCACACAATAGGTGTTCATGTGTAGAGCTGATCTTTGTATCATGTGCGCATCAAGTCAAATGACTTCTACCTTCACAGCTTAATCAACTGCTTCTGATGGGAATTCTGAACCAACCCACTTGCTAAAATTTCAAGTAACTCAATCTGTTTTGGTTTAAAGATTCCTTCTGTCTTTGCATAAAAGCTTTGGGGATATTTAGTAACATCTCATAAGTGATTATCATATTACTCTAAAAATATGCTTCTTCTCTGTAAATTTAATGTTCAATGCCTACTCCATGCTAATACTTAGTATAAAACAATATTTGAGTCAGAGCTCATCCTAAGCATGGAAATCTTAACGTTTGTTATGTGTTAGAAAGTCACTTGTATCTCTCTTCTTGTTAATAAAAGGTTAAGCTGCACATAGGAAGGAAGATTTAGAGCAATTGCTAACAATGAACTATATCCTCTCCTTTAGAGCCTAGAAGACACTAGGTAAGTATACTTGTGGATGTATAGAAAAGATATTCTTCATCGTTTCAACTGTCATTATTCCAGGGAGTTTTGTTCTGTGGCAGACTGCTGTGAGGCAGGAATGGTGATTATTACTTCAAGCCATTCCTCTGCAGATTGGACCCATCTGAAGCATGACTGCTAAAGGAGAAAAGAGTCACAGCTCTAGAGTGACAGCTTTCTCTGCTCCATTATGTCTTTTTGAAGGCTTCATAGCTCAGAATCTGCAGCATATAAGGCATTTCAAGTCATGTCAATATCTCTTTTCCCTGAAGATCCTTTTCCCATTTGCCTGTTTCCAAATAGCCCTACATGAAAAAATAGTGGTATATAGCTGATGGGGAAATATGATTTTAAGATAAAAATCTTACTTTTTCTTAATAACTGATAAACCACAGTGTATCTTAGCACCAAAACATAAGTTCATTTCCTGCTGCAATTTTTTTTACATTTTTAAGCTACAAAATAAGCTTTTATAACTCCAATTAAAATTCATATTTAAGTGTTTGTCTTTGGCATATATCTTCTTGTACAAATTATAGTTATTAATGAAACTTCCATGACTGCATATACACTTGGGGCTTTAAATGCATATTTAAATATTAACAAGGCTCTGATTAAGATGCAGAAACATGGGTAAGTGAAACCAATGGAAATACTTTGCTCTTGTCTTGTCTTGCTTCTATATTATATTCATCAAAATTCCAATTAGCAGCATGAGAATGCAGCATGACTTCCAATGTGTATTCTAGTTCACTTATAGCACCTTTGGTTTAAGGAGTTTGGGGAAAATAATTTAAGCATAGAAATGAAAGAAGGGTTAGTTTAACAGTACTTTCAGGTGAATGTTAAGAAGTGTCTTGCCTCAACAGATTGAAATTTTATTCCCCCACTCTCAATGTATGCTTTCATAATTTTTTTAATGATGTTATTGATTGATTGATTGATTGATTGATTGTCTTGGGTTTGTTCCTGCTAGTTCACTTGATTGTTTCATCACATTAATGAGCCCTAAGTTGCAGGTTTCATCTCTGTATGGAGCCAGATATGTCTGGAGGAAATTTGGTTGGGGCTTCAACACACAATTCAATCTTTAGTCTAATGCTTGGATTGTAAAGCAATGTAAAGTCATCACTTTGGGATATAACATAAAAACTTAAACTGCATTTATACTAATGATGCAATAACAGGGATAGGATGTTTATACACCTACTGGCATTTCCCCTCCACATGCTGGTCTTCTATGAGACCGTAAGTTCCTTAGGGCCAAGGTCTGTGTCTACTCTCTGCTAGATAAAATGCCTGATGGATAGGTACATGGAAGGAAAGAAGGAATAAAGAAATGATGCATTTACTTTTTTTTAAATAAGATTATGGAGAATAGTGGCAGAGACTATGCATATTTAAATATATTCAAATCTCTCTCACTTGAAAAAAAATCAACTTGTCACATTCCTACAATTATCAACTTATCTTTCTCTTGCTCAGCCAAAATTCTTGAAGTACTGTCAATTCTCTATCTACTCATTCCCTTTTTACACTTTTCTAATCTGTTTTTTGCCTCTATAAATTCACCAAAACAGCTCACACTAAGATTAACAATGACTCCAAGTTACTAAATGGACATTTTGGTGTCCTCATATTACCTGAACGCTCTGCAACATCGGCCTTGCTGATCACTCTTTCCTTCTTGAAGGACCCTCCTTATGCTCTCTTGTTCATCTTCCTACGTTGCTGGCCACTTGCCAATGTCCTTTGAATACTCAACTTCCAGTAACTTGTTGTTAAATATTGATGTTTCTTAATACTCTATCCTAGGTTACTTCTTTTCTCTTTCTGGGTAATCTTGAACAGAACCATTTCCAGATCTTTACTATAATTTATAGAATGATTACTCCTAAATTTTGTACTATCCTTCTCAGTTCCAACTGTTTATTCAACGTGTGTCTTTGGATGTCTCAAAGGCTACCTCTCAGAACTGAGACCAGATGTGTCAGACCATTTTAGCTGTTTGTTTCAGTAAACCTTAACACAGAAAAGATAAGACTGTAATCCTATAATTCCATTGTTTGCTTCAGGAAATTCTTGCAGATCAATTTAGAGACAGTAGTCTACCCACTTGAGGAAGTTTACCTGTCAAGACTGACTTCAAGAAATTTGCTGTGTCCAACAATTCTAAACTAGTATGTCATGAATGTTGCCCAATTCCACACTAGTTTTCTCTCTTGACAAAACCTACTTTAAACATCTTGATAAAATTTAAAAATATGTCACCTCTGACTTCCCCCTTTTGAGACATTTAGACTCTTTCACAGGCTAGTTTCTTATAGCAATAGGTTCCAATACATTCAGTTTTGCTTTACTAACCTATGGTACAGTAATTATTTGGGGAATTCAACATCTTCAACTTTATGTGTCCAAGGGCAAACGTGAGGACTTTCCACACACACCTGCTCATCTTTCAGTGTTCTCTACTTTAATAAACCCATTAAACCAAAAACTTATAGATCACTTCCTTTATTTACTCATCTTTGGATCTACCAAATTGCATTGTTTTACCTCTCCCGTAAATATTACTTGAATAAGTAAATAAGACAAAAATGGTGATGTACGAAGTGTCTCAGTCTTCTCCTTCCAACGGAGTACAGGTCTGGAGGAGCCAGTGGGGGTGTCAATTGGGAGCTGTGTGCCCTGTTCAGGTAGTCAGGATATATATTCTCTACAGAGTATTTATGAACAATTAATAAAAAAGTTCAAAGTCGATCAGTTGTATTATCAATGTACCGCAAGAACTATATACAGCTTCAGTAAGAAATGCTCTTGCCAGCAAGGGGGATAGTTCATTTCCCCTTCTCACACTTATTGTGCCATTGTGCAACTTTACCTCAAGGAGTTTGTCTGCCACTCTCACTATTAGGAAAGCTTCCACCAGGTGGCACGAGAGTGTATTGATCACATGCCCCATTTTCCAAAGTTAGTGCCTCGCTCTAGAAGTGATAAGCATCTTCCATTCTTTAGAAGAGAAATATAACAACTGTAGGCTTCTCCTTGCAGCAGCCTTTGAAGTTTCAGTCAACCATTCAACAAATATGGATTGAACACAATTATATGGCAGGCCCTGGTGTAAAAGCTGAGGAAACAATAGTAAACCCAAAGGAAAACGTCCCTGCCTTCTAGGAGCTTACAGTCCTGAGGGAGGTTCAGATAATAAACATGATAAATAATATGTGTGTGTGTGCACACACACACTTAACATACTCGCACAACACACATACATTGTTAGATAGATAAAATATATAATATGCTAAAGTAAAAAAAAATAATTTAGAGAAGGGGGAGAGGAGGTGGACATGTGGAGGGGATTTGGACATTTTTACAGGGTGGTTGTTTGTTAAAAATCTGTATGTAGCTAAGTAACCACTTATTTATTTTAGGTATTAACTCTCACCCACCCTCAGAAAATTTCTTAAAGTTGTTACAAGACCAAATTTCCTGGAACAAGGAATATTTTGTACTGAGCTATTTTCATTACATGATGCAGTTAGGAAAGCCACACTTCAGTTGCTTATAGTTCTGAGAACAATTTTGGCAAAGTCTTATTTCATTGGTGACAGCCATTTTGTGTACTTTGTATGAAAGTCTGGTTTTCAATGGATTCCCTAAAGTATTCACAAAGAACTTAATTCTATTTTTCTTCTTTTCCTTTCTTATCACTGCCTTCCTCCATTATGTAAATTTATTCGAACCTATTTTTAGGCTTTAGAAACCTTTTAGCAATGTATGGAAACAGAGACCCTTCCTTGTTTTCATTAAATAAGGAGTGTTGAAACATCCCCCAAAGTCCACTTCTACTGAGTTTACAATTTGTGTAATAAGGAACAGTGGCTTGTTCCTGGAGATGTTTCAATCAGCGAGGATCAACACCCAGGGAAAAAAAAATTCTGTTCCATCAAGCCATTAATTCTTATGGAAATGAATGTGAACTAGGGAAACAAGAAAAGAATTGATTTAGATCTGTAATTGGTTTACAAGTCCTGCCGGCCACGTCTGGTAATCACAAACCACAGTCAGGTGAACCAATAAAATAGGCTGAAGATGGCCTTTGTCAAAGGCCTTAAAATCAAACCACCACTTATAGTCAGACCCTGTTCGAAAAGAGGGGAGGGGACTTGTGTGTGGAGTAGCTAACTGGTCCTTCAGATCAGTGGGAACACCGAGTGAAGAATCCATTTCGGGTGTTATAGCTATTTACATTATATTCTTTAATAAGTCAAACGTGAAATTTAGAAAAAAATAGTTCAAGGTTTTGCCTCTTAACGGAACAATCATTCTCTGGCAGAACTCAGACCACTACATTGAATTGCCGGCAAGATCTGCATGTGTAATATGAACAGGCCTCTGACAAAAAAAGTTTAAAAAATCAGAAAGTAATTAGTACAATGGGGTGCATACTAGTGTTTGTAAAACTAGTTTAAACAATATTAAAATACAGCTGGAAGTAAAAGTGATTGTAAAGTCAGACCCCATCACCCTTTCCATATAAGTGTTGTTATTATGTATATCTTAGAAAAATAAGGAAATATGTAAAGTGGTTTTAGCTAATCACTTAATGTGAAATATTTGGAATGGAATCATTGGCAATGTGGAAGGTTAATTATTATGTTTAAGGTTATTGGTTTGGGAAAATCTCAAAGGAAAACAAGAAAATGTAAGAAACAAAAAAAAAAAGGGAAAAATCTTGCCAGTTTGTGTTCAGAATGTTGATTCTATTTAGACCAGTGAACACAACATATTACAGTAATTTCCTGCTCCATATTATTTTTAACAGTAGTAAATCATTCCCCCACCACTAAAAATGTAGCAAATATTTTAAAAATATCAAGTTGAAAGTATATAAAATTATCAGCCAGCCCAAGGCATTCATATCTTTTTAAATCTCAGTACCTCCACCGATGCAGGGCACCTTCTTCAGAGGGGTTTTATTTAATCACATTCCTTGTTTGATTAAGTTTTCCTTCCTAATAGCTTTAGGGAAACATGTAGCTGGTAGGATCTGCAGAGTCTGAACCACAGATTATAATTTTCCTCCAACTTTCTCTTCCTCTCCGGTGACATATCCTTGACTCTTCCAGTTCACTGTACTCGAGAACTGAAAATCAATCTTCAGTATGGCAGGAAGGGACTTACACAAACTGTTGAAACGAATGAAATGAGCAATCTCGGATATGAAAAATGTTTAATAAACTCAACGTTTCTTTGTAAGACAACCATTCTATCTCTGCTTAATCAGGAAGGGCTTTCTCTAGACTCAATTCCCAGGAAGCACTATTCCTTTGGTTTGGTAATCATAACCCATTTTTTATCTCTGGCTTCTCCTGAGCATCTCCCTTTCAGACAAAGAACATTTGTTGTTGTTGTTGTTGTTGTTGTTGTTGTTGTTTTGTTGTGCTTTTAATTAACTAAGAGTAGAATATCAGTAAGAAAAATCCCAAGTTTGATGCTTTCAACCACATGCTAGTGACACGTGCGTAAACAAGTAACAGACTGATGTGGACTTCAATCAATTATGGAAATAGAAATCCAAAGCGAAGTTCTAGGGGAAAGTAAAAGAAGGACTGATTCCAGATGGGGCAGATTGAGATGTGGCCCTTGGAACATCTGAGCCTTGAATCATGAGTAGACTATTAACTTCTGATTTAGACTTTTGACTCTGGAAGTAATCTTTATGAATGGATTAGACATATATTATATCAAAGGTGGATGATTCCATGGGAAAATTATTAAAATAATACAGGCAAGAGGCAATAAAGTTCTGCCACACCACCAGTATTAAATAAGAAATCGTGCTGGCAGTTCCTGTTCTATCAGCTTGGTTTGATCAGTCCTTACTTAATCCACAGATCGAAATTTCCTTTTTATTTACATTCTCAATTTCAACAATCCCTGCAACAATTATTCTCCTTATATTTTTTTCTATCCAATATTTTCTCTATCGAAATAATTGCACTATTCCTAAGAAACTTTTGTCACATTCCCATTAGTTAAGTTTAGGATTTTCTACAAAACCTCTCTTAGCATTGGGAAAACCTCATAAAACGTTCTCCACTCCAACCCCAGAATCATCAGCTAAGTCTGTCCCTTCACCCAGAGGCTCTTATCCCCTCCCTGCTAAATTCAGCTCATCTTCCCTTCGACCCATACAAATTAGCGTATTAGCACATTTTAAAAATTCACCTAGATCCTCTGGATATTGACTCCTTTGAAATCTTTTAAATTCACTTTCACATGGTAGCACAGTTCTGTCTTGGCCCATAAACTCTACAGCTACATTCACACTTGGTCCTGCAGTCACGTTTGGAGAGAAAGGAGCTCTTGTTACAGTTGTCATTTCTATAGGTTTTGCCCCAAGACTTCCCTCCCTTAAATCAAGAGGCAGATGTCCTATATTTTGGAACTATCAGAACTCTATTACTTCCAAATTAATCAGTTGCATTAAAGCTCTTAAATAAATTTACTCAAAATTATTTCTGCATCCACAATGGTCCACCATATTAGGAATAGGACCATTTTTTTTAAAGCTGAGAAATACTACATTCAAAGAAAAGCCCATTAGAACACTGCAGTACCACCTTCTTAGAAGTCATTGTTTAAATCGAGCAAACATTTCTCTTGCAAAATTGTTGTTTACATACACACCAAACTGTACTCTCTTTGTTCAGTAGAATGATACATTTCTACTATAAGAACAAACATTTGGCTATACATGACACCCTCTGTGAAGTTTATTTACTGCACTCCTTCTACTCAACCTAAGGAGAAAAAAAATATTGACTACCTGCTATATACAAAGCAATTAGTATGTTGCATTGTTTAGTTTTTATTTCATATCTGTGTTCCATTTTTTTCAAACAACATATATTTACTCTAGTTTAATGAAAAGGGCCTCTTTACATTCTGGGTAGCGTGTGATAGAGTACATAAAACAATGCCCTTTTGCTGAAACTGGTATTATTTTCTTGATTCTCTTTGCAAAAGCAACATCCTTTTTTTTCTTTCTTATTGAACATCAAAGCACTTATCAAAGGCTCTGAAGTGTGACCAAATCTCAATTTTCCCAAAGAGAAGCTGTACTTTTCCTAAGGGGAAAAAACCCCACAAAACTACTTCTAACAAAGATCCTGTATATGTTGTACTGTCTGGTCTGTTCGATTAGTGTTTTAAATCTCTCTATGCATCGTTTTTGTTTCTACAATTTTCCTAATATATTAAATTCCCAGTTGATATAAAACAGATAATAGGTTTCTCGCTTACAGGCACATTTTAAAACATTCTTTTCAAGGAAGTCTTGATTCAGAAAGTATTTCTAAATTTTATTTTTTTATTAATAGGGAAACTAAATATTTTATAAATAAAGAAACTAAAGAAACTGATATACTGAAGAAACGAGATTATTAATAAACTAAATTATATTAACAAGCTAAATATGATTTTTATTAATAAAGTGAATTAATAAAAAATTAACTTTTGTGAAAGGAAATAAGTACACACGTTTGCTTTTAAGTAGATCAATATTAAGTATCAATAATACTTTAAAAATTTTTCTTTTTAAAGCATACCTTATAAAAGTTGTTTTGCAAGATTTAGCAATCATTTAGAGGTCCCTGAGTGTGAATGCAATATAAACTTTGAGGGAAGAAGAATATAACTCAACCATGAGCGCACTTAACTTGAAGTATTATTTTTAAAACCTCCAGTAAAATTAGCAAAACTTAAAAAGCAATATTTGTATTATGAAAACTTAACACTATTTCAGTTGGCATGGCTTACTTAAATCTTCTCTTATAAAGCTAATAAGAAAGAAAAGAAAGTCACAAGGTTTCTGAATAATCTAAACCAGTAAAATAAGATGGATGGATGGATAGATAGACACAGACAGACACAGACAGACAGATATTCTTATAGGAAGCACAAGTCTGTGGATCAGAGAACAGACCATCGATTTCTCACATGGCATCTTAGCACTGGTTCCTCAGGGGCTGATATGAAGAGAGCCTGATGTTACCCTGTCTGTTCATGCAGTGGTGTCTAACCACAGGTGAATTATGAGACTCAGAACTTCGAAAAGGTGACTGGCACATTGGCCCATCCTACCACCAGACTGAAGGACCATTACTCTGGAATGCAAAGGAATCTTCTCTGGTGGGTGGGGAAGCTCTCTGCCTTCACCACACTGGAGTGCAAATAAATGGCTCTAGGTAAGATACGTTTATAAATCTCTCTGGAGCAATACACAATCTCTAGCTTTTAGGACATGTTTGCGATTCAAACAACCTTTAATCAAGTTTTGCCAGCTTTTTGTTCAGAAAGCCCAGATTGTGCAGTAACATGAAATATTCATGTAGAATTGTCTCTTAACAATATTAATCATTAAAATTAGTTTCTCTTTAATATACTGTGTAGTTGGATATATTGTTGGTTTTATCTGGCAATAGGCATAAGTTCAATAAAGTGGTTTATTAAACCACCACTGAAAGTAATATGTTTTTATACTTACATTCATAAATATATTCATATATACAAATAGTCAAGTTACTTGAAAATAAACTTTACCTGTAAATTTAAATTTTTTCAGTTTCTCTGTGTGCAATAAAAACAAAACATTGTAAATGGAAAAAATGGACAATGTATTCAAGTTGCTCCATTAAAGCTACTCTGCAAATTAGTGATAGAACAGAACCGGAACACAAGATCTTCGGAGGCCCCTGGGTGCTGTATTCATGAGGCCGATGGAACTCTTAGCTACAGTCTGTTCCAAGTAAATGGTATAAAACTCAGGCTTTACTCACTTAACTGCCTACATTTATCTCCTACAGAGAAGACAGCATTACAACTGCTTCAACTGCTTAAGCCCTGTTTTAGCATATATTTGGAAGCCTGCACTGTACTTGATAACTTTATAATTCTTTGAACAGCATGTAGAAAATGTTTAATTTTAATAATGCAAGATGTGAGAATTGAAGAAGTCTAACAGTTAAAGCATCACTGAAAACTAAAAAACATAAAAACACATTTTATTATTTCAGGGTAAAAATAAACGTTCCCATTTGCAAGTAATTTTTTCTTGTCTGAATTATGGCTTTTATCAGTGTATTTCATGGCCCCGCTCACCTTTATCTTTACTAGATTCTAGGTTACTTGGTGGCAAGTTTGTACACTTCATAGCTTCTAGCAAACAACCTTAAGTAAGTGGCTCTCAAGATTTGTTGAATTAATGAGTTTTTTTATTTTACCATCCTTTGTTTTCTGACTGATAACTGGTGATCCAGGGGAAGCTGTCTTTTCATGGAAAGCATTTCATAATGACAGTAATAACGCAATAAAGCAAAAGAGTGGCTATAATCACTCTGATTCAGTAATGACTAGCCACATAATGAGGGATATAGTAAACATAATCAAATAATTGTGGTGATAGTATAAGCACTCACCTAGTGATTTATCAGATTATATAACTAAAGAATAAAAAACAGCTCGTGTGGGACTTTGATTGATCACAAGACAGAATCTTCAAATTAAACAGTGCCTGCTTTAAAATAAAGTTAACGGGGCACCTGGGTGGCGCAGTCGTTAAGCGTCTGCCTTCGGCTCAGGGCGTGATCCCGGCGTTGTGGGATCGAGCCCCACATCAGGCTCCTCTGCTGGGAGCCTGCTTCTTCCTCTCCCACTCCCCCTGCTTGTGTTCCCTCTCTCGCTGGCTGTCTCTATCTCTGTCGAATAAATGAATAAAATCTAAAATAAAGTTAACAAAAAGATGACCACCATTTCTCCTTTGTTTTCTTTGTTATTAGCATCAACATACTGTTTTCTTAAGGGAAGCAATGATTCCAAAAGGCATTCAATGTGTATAGAGCACTGCAGTGCTTTTAGTTCATTTAATTATTTGTAATATACTGCTCTTTGTATTAACTTTTAACAAATCTCAGTTTAAACATGAAAGTAGAACAAATGAGAGGTTAACTGAATTCTTTAATTTGGAAAATTCAACCATTTATAATAAGCTGGTTTACTCTTCCCTCAATAATTTCAAGTTAAAAATTTAAGTTCATTTAAATAGTTGAGATAAATGGTACATCCAAAAGAGATTATTTGGGAAGTATGGACAATCTAGGGTTAAACATTCAATGTCTTCTAAAACAATAACATACTTCTTTCCTATTCAGAAATATTTTATATTTCTGCTTAGGAATTTTTTTGCATTATGGTCCAGCAGTTGTCTAAGTATGATCCCAGGAGCTTTTGGAGAGTTCTTCAAAGCCAAAAATTCTTTCAATAATACAAAGATATGTTTGCCTTTTTTTTTTTTTTTTTAGCTATGTCATCATTTGCACTAATGGAGTGAAAACAGTGGTGGGTAAAAGTGTAGCACTTTCTCACAGATCAAGGCCAGGCACCAACTCTACTAGTGAGTTTGCATTCTTTATTCACTACCAAGCACTACCAATTCAAAAGAAAAAAAGAAGCCAAGAATGCTTCAATGAAACATTGTACATTATAAATTTCATTATAACTTGACCCTTGAGTACATATCTTTTCATAGTCTATGTATGCACAAAGGAATTCAGCCATATACAATTGTGATAGGTGTCTTGAGGAAAGACATCTAAGCAAGTTGCAAGCTAAACGAGCTACTTTTTCCATAGAACACTTTTTTTTTTCCTTGAAAGATCTACTTACAACCACAGGGGTTATTCAGATGTGCTTTTTGTAGGCATTTTCTCAAAAATTGAAAAGTTGTACATACCTCTTCAAGGAAAATAATTAACATTTTATTCATTGATTCAACAAACAGTTATTTAATTCTCATAATACCAGGGTGTTAGAAGACTTTGTGTTCTTTATTGTCTTTTTTGGTTATAAGGGTATTATTAATTTTGTTGACATTTAAAGTAACACTGTATAATATTTTGCATACACAAATGGCTAATTTCTTTTGAATATTTTCTTGTCTAATTGTGATTATTGATTCAGGTTAATATTAATTGAAGGCTTACTTTGGGGCAGGCACTGTTCTAAGCATTTTGTATATATGATCCCATTTAATTTCCACACCAATTCTGAGTTTGATGGCATTATGATTCTTAAGTAGAGATAAGGTAAAAGAGGTATGGAGGTGTTAACTAATTTATTCACACTAAAGAACATTAACTGGTGGAGGTGGGATTCCTATCCATATAATATAGTCCTGCCCCAATGCCACATTCTTTTAACCAATTTATAAGTACAATTTATAAGTAAATTTATCCTAATTATGTTCTGATTAAATTCTAACCTGTAATTTCTTTGCTAGCTTCAAAATGAATTTATTTATAGTAGAGATGTATCCCTTCTTTCAGGAGGGTTTGAATCCATGGAATTTTCTAGAATGTCTTTCTTGATTGTGTGTGAGGTTACTAGAGTATTGGTGAAAAGCATGGACTTTGAAATCAGACCTGGGTTCGAGTCTTGACCTCATTTTTTATTAGCTCTGAAATTTTATGTAATTTCCTTAATCTTTTATCTTCAGTTTCTCTATCTGTAAAACGAAGACAATGATTGTAAGGACTTCAGAGTATTAAGGATTAAGTAAGGTTATTTATGTAAACCTATTTATAGTTATTGGTATATCATAAGGCACTCAATAAACATTAGTTATACTTGTTCATATTTCTTCTTGTTATTCTTATGCCTCAAATATCCAGAACTCTTAGAGAAGGTGCAGTACAGAGCCATGAAAAGAAATAACTTGGAAGTAATTCAATAACTTGAAATAGAGATTTCAGGAGACTAAAAAAAGCAGTCATTTAATTCCCATATTGGAGAAAGACAGCTAAAAGGAGATCATCAGCCAACTAAGAAAATTGTCTTTTTTAGGTTCAAACAATAGCAGAAAGTACTCACACACTCCTTTATGTTGAATTGATCTACTAAAGGCTAAGATACACACTACAGTACAAGTCTTCTGAGGCTGATGCCCTGCCTGTATTCCACCCCCCCCCCCCCCCTTAGGCCTTACCTTTCTAATGCACTTAGATGCAGATACTGCCAATATCTACAGCTCTGTGCCAGGACCTTAACTGCTTACAGGGAAGACCACAATACCTGAGAATTAAAGTCCCACAATAGACTGGCAGTTATCAGGTGGCAGAAGTGATGTGACTTCTCAGCAGGGTTACGTTCCAGTTACTTATAGTGGTCACTTGCTTGATAACACATTCCTTACTGGGTGCCTCTCTTTCTCTATCTTACCTCTGCACTTCCTGTCAGTGCTTTCTGGGACAACCTCTCTGACAAATTATTTGAATTTGAATCCTTGTCTCAAGGTCAGAAACACAAAGACCACCTATATATTTCATCACTGTATTATTTCAGACCTGAAGATAGTTCCTGGGACATAATAAGTACTCAAAGGGTATTTGTAGAATTAATTGATTAGTTTTCAGAAGTAAGTGCTCCTTGAAATTATCATATTCATTTTAGTATATCCAGGTCCTGGCAGAATGCCTAGCATAATTATACACCCAATTCATGTTTGTGAAATAAATGAGTGTGTAAACTTGCCAGTATTGTTTAAAAACAACAACAACAACACTCTGACTACTAATAAAGGATACATTACTTCTGACAAAGACAGTGGGAATTGAAAAAAACTTAAATCTAACATATTATAAAACTTATTAATAACAGAGTTGAACTATTTAGCTACTTAATGACCATATTTATATTCACTGACCAGACTAAATTAAATGGAGGTAGAAACCTTTGCTATAGAATCTTGTGAATTACCAATATTTTTTTGAAAAATGGACACAGAAATATGTCACTTTATTCACAAATTCTACTGACAAAGTCTATAGCCTAAAATGACCAAACTGAATAATAAAAGGAGGGGGAAATTGCATTAATTGATTGATTGACTGATTGATTGAACAAATATTTATTAAGTATCTACTAGGTATCAGTCATGTCCCTACATCCATGGTTTTATAACTTTTGTCTGAGACCTAGAGTAGGAAATAAATTTTACATCAAGACCCACACACAAATGTATAAATGTATGAATACACAGATATAATCAAAATTAAAAGAAATGCCTTAGCATACAATACACATATTTACTACATTTTATTTGCTAACTTTCTTTTAGTCTTCTCTATTTCCTTAAAAAAAGATACTTCACAATGCCCATTAATCTGATTTCATTACTCACTAATGGGTTCCAAATGACATTTTAAAAAATACTAGATTCCAAAGTTAAAACGATGAGCTAAAACAGACACCATATTTCTTTGAAGGATCTTAAATGAAGATAAATCAAATAATTTTAAAAACCAGTGTAAAACTCACTGTGATTTCTGCAAAGGTCCCTGGAAGGAACCATGGTATGTGCCGGGAAGATCTGAACTGGTGCGGGGAATGCAAGAGAGGACAGTAAGGAGAGATTTCCTCAAGAAGTGGTAATTAAGTTGAAATTGAAGGAGGGGTTGAAGTTAAATTTGAGGATGGGTTAGTTAGAATATCAAAGGTCTTTGTGAGAGGCTGGATATGGAGAATGAAGGAGAAGGAGATATTAGGCAACTGCTAGATTTGTGGTTTGCCCAACTGAAGGGACAATGGTGGTATTTGCTGAAAAGAGAAGACTAAAGAAGACCAGGTCTGGACAAAGATAGAGTGGAAAATCACAAATCTGTTATTAAACATGTTGCTTTTGAAGTATCCAAGAGCTAAAGCCACGAAAGCAGTTAAATGTGGAGATCTGGGTTTCAGAGGCAAAGCCTACGACTTAAATAACAATTTATGAATTATTTAGGTATAGAGCAGTTTAGAAAAGAGCCAAAAATGTTAACAGAATCTGACAGTATTATATTCATTTACTTGTTATTTACACTCTGTATGATTTCATAAGGGAATTTTAAGGGGCTTTCAAATAAATTTTGTGCAGAAAACTGGTCAAATCAAGAATTAGACTCATAAAAAGTTTGAAAAGACTAGTTGTGCTATAAAATCTGTGTTTAAAAGATAGCTGTCCATGATGATGATGATGACTGACAATAATAAAAAATATTAGCCAACACTATACGTCTGGCACAGTATTAGGTCCTTTATATGCATTATCCTAATTACTTATCATATGAGGTAGATATCCTAGTTTTCCAGATGAGGAAACTAAGAAATAGACATAAAATAAATAGCTCAAGGTCACAAATCTGATAAAGCATATATTATGGATACTTAAAATGAGCAAGTCTGTCTCATTTTATTATAATGTTCTTGAATATAACATCACACAGCCAAATGCTGCTAGGCATGATCTTTGATCATATACTTTGTTCAAAAGAAATATTTTTTAAGTTGCTACACTCTATCGATTGTGTAAATAATTACTCTTTCAGATCTTTTCACCCATAAAAGCATATATTTCTAAATATATGCACATGGTAAAATTTATGTTAATTTATAAATGCCTTTAATAGCTAATAATACAATTAGCATAAAGGATCTTATTTATAATTTTGCTGTTCATTCACCAATTCATTCAAAAATATTTACTGTGTACCGACTTATGTGTCAGGTACTGTTCTTGAGTGCTATATGCCAGACAGTCTATGCATAATACAAATGGGCATTCAGAATAAATTAGTTTCCTACATGTTGTTGTGAATTATGGGGAAAAAAAGTAAGACATTCTTTTCATAACAGCTCCCTTTTCCTCCAGGTGTCTTTCATACTTTATGCCACAGGTAAAAATCTTTTGGAAAGCAAATAAAGGACAAGCACATAGGAATTTATTAATTGGCAAATCTAATATACCTATTAAGATAGTAAAAGTAATGTAATTCAAAGTTCTGAAATACAATAGAGAAGGAATCACATTCAGATGTGATAAGAAATCTCACTTGTAGGCCAGACAGGCCAAACGTATGCAATGCTTTCAAAATGTATTGACTATAAATTTCGATAACAAAGACTTACAAAGAAAAAGTAAATAAATAAAAAGATTGTCAAATGTTATTTAGACTCATGAAAGCTATCTCTTGTCTATCAGAGGCATTCAGGTTTCTTTTTCAATGCACAATAAATAACAATATTAACCTGCCATAGGTGCTTTGCTCAAACATGTAAGAGGAATGAATGGATCTGCATGACGAGAGAGTGAAATACATGAAATTGGAATCATGTATGTTTGTTTGGAGAATGTGTGTGTGAAGAAGACAAGCCCTGTGAGTATTACCGGGGGGACAATTTCCACCTTCCCCTTAGCCACTGCCCATTTCTTTGTTCCCCTTTACGGAAACATTCTGAAAGAAGTCACTTGGCTGGATTGGCTTCAATCAGGATTTGCCTCTGTAGTAGGCTGAATAATAGCCACCCAAAATATCAGATGGAACCTGTAAATGCTGCCTTGTATAGAAAAAGGGTCTTTGTTGGGGCGCCTGGGTAGCGCAGTCTTTAGGCATCTGCCTTGGCTCAGGGCGTGATCCTGGCGTTCCGGGATCG
The DNA here is from genome assembly GCF_023065955.2 of Ursus arctos. Taxonomy (NCBI): domain Eukaryota; kingdom Metazoa; phylum Chordata; class Mammalia; order Carnivora; family Ursidae; genus Ursus; species Ursus arctos. The sequence goes on along the minus strand of NW_026623111.1, from coordinate 73,525,030 downwards.
AGCCCCACATCAGGCTCCTCCGCTAGGAGCCTGCTTCTTCCTCTCCCACTCCCCCTGCTTGTGTTCCCTCTCTCGCTAGCTGTCTCTGTCACATAAATAAAATAAAATCTTGAAAAAAAAAAAAAAGAAAAAAAAGAAAAAGGGTCTTTGCAGGTACCATTAAATCAAGGATCTAGAGGTGGGGAGATTATACTGGACTATATCAGAGGGAGAGCACTAAATCCAACCACATTTCCTTATCAGAATGAGACAAAGGGAGATTTGATACACACAGAAGAGAAGACAATGTGAAGACAGAAGCAGAGATTGCAGTGGTGCCGCCACAAGCAAATGAATGCCGGCAGCCACCAGAAGCTGGCAGAGACAACTTAGAGATCCAGAGGGAGCATGGCCTGCTGTCACCTTTATTTCAGCCTAATGAAGCCAGTGTTGAACTCCTGGCTTCCAGAACTCTGAAGGAAAACATTTCTGGTATTTTAAGCCCCCCGGTTTGTGGTCATTGGTTATAGCAGCCACAGGAAACAAATACAGCTCCATTAAAAAAAAAAAAAAAATCTGCTACAGTGAAAATCACAACTGATCTCCTAGTAGTTAAATCCAATTATCAATGTACTCAAGCTTTCTGCACTATTTGACCCCATTGATCACTCTCTCCTTTTTATTCTTTAGTTGGTGTGAGGGTCAGTTTCAGGTGTCAATTCAGTTAGGATATATTCTCAAGTACTCAAACACTAACCAAGGTGTTTTCGTGAAGATGCAGTTAAAGTCTAAAATACATTAGCAGTAAATGAGGAAGATAATCTTAATCATCTGGGTGGGCCTGATTCAATTAGTCGGAAGGCCTTAAGATCAAAACTGAGGTTTTTTTGAAAAAGGAAAACAAGGAGTAGGAGGAGGAAGAAGAGGAGAACAAGAAGGAGGGAAGAGAGGAGGGACAGGAGGGGAGAAATAATTCCATCTGTGGACTACATCTTGGGCTCCTGCCTGCCCTTCTTGACAGCCTGCCCTGCAGATTTCAGACGTGCCAAGCCAGCCCTACCACTCAGTAAGCCAATTCCTTGAAATAAATATCATGATCTATATTTCCTACTGGTTCAACTCTGACTGATACACTTGGCTTCAAGGATACCACTCTCTTGCTTTCAGTCCTATTTCACCAGCTGCTTCTTTCATTCTCCTTTCCACTTTCCTTCTCGTATTTCTTATTGCCTCATGCTGGAAAGCCCGCAGCTCAGTATTTGGACTCCTTTTTAAAAATTTATTTATTTTACTCACTCAGTGAATGACTTAAATACCATCTATGTGCTGATATCTTGCATTTATTCTTAATCTACCTAGCCTGGACCTCTTCCCTAAACTCTAATCTTAAACACGCAGTTACGTAGCTCACCTCAGGTTTCTAACAGGCATTTGAACGCAACATATCTCACCCTGAATTTCTCATCTTCTCCACAAAACTTGCTTCTCCTGTCATCTTTCTTTCTCAGGAGATAGCATCCACCTTTCCTGTTGCTCTGGCCAGAGACTTGCACTCAGACTTAACTTCTCCCATTCTTTCACACTCCTGCCCCACATATTAACAAATACAGTGGAATCTCTTTTAGGAATGTATCTCAAATAGGGCCACTTTCTCTTGCCTTGTTCCAAAATACCACAATTTAAAAAAATATATTATTGCTCCTTCTGTCCTTGCACTTTCTCTTCCCACCCCTCTCTCCCCACCCCCATCCATACATAGACTAGCTAGCAATCTAAACTCTCCTAAAATACGAATCAGATCACATCACTAACTCTTCTGTTCCAAACTCTCTGGTAGCTTCCTGATTCAGAATAAAAGCCAAAGTTCTTTCAATGGCTTATCAGGCTTAATACAAGTCACTTCTACCTCTGACCTCAACTCCTATAACTATTTTTCTCTCTGCCGGGGATACAGCCACACTAAGTCCTTTTCTTTGTCTTGAACAAATAAGGAAAGCTTCTGCTTGAAGGACTCTGAATTTGCTGACTCTTATGCTTTATTTATCCTCACCCTATGTCCACATGGCTTGCTCCATTACTTTTATCTCAGTCATTTGCCCAAATGCCACTTCATCAGCAATGCCATCTATGTTCATTCTAGTCAAAATTGAAGACCTCCTTCCCTCCATCTACATTCTATCCCCTGCCCATGCTTTATTTTCCTCTATAGCACTGATCGGCATCTGATGTACAATATATTTTACATGTTATTTTAGTTTCTGTCTCCTACTACTTGTACATAAGCTCTGAAAGTCAAGCTTCTTTGTTTTGTTCTTTGCCATATCCTTTGGGATCTAAGACAGTGCCTGGAACAATGAAGGTATTCAATAAATACTGCATATGAGCAAATGAATGAATGAATGTGGACTTTCTTATGACTGGATAGATCCATAAACCAATGTGAGCAAGTAAAATAATATTTAACAACTGTATGTTAACTATTCTGGAATTAAATTAAATTAAATTAGAAACGAATAGGGAAAAAAAGAAGTAGAAGAAGAAGTAGAGGAGGAGGAAGAGGAGGAGAAGGAGGAAAATTTAACAGGATAGTCATAAAATCTTTACCAGACTCAGCCTTTTCTTTTCTTTCTTTTCTTTCTTTCTTTTTTTTTTTTTAAGATTTTATTTATTTTTTTGTGAGAGAGCAAGAGCAAATGAGTGCACAAGCAGGGGGAGCAGCAAGCAGAGGGAGAAGCAGGCTCCCCGCTGAGCAAGGAGCCTGATGCAGGACTTGATCCCAAGCTCAGCCTTTTCTATGTTATTTTTGTAATGTTGCTTATTATATTGGTTGGCTCACAAATTATTTCAATGACAATGATTTTTCTGTACTAACTCTTTTCTATAATATATCTACCACTATGAAATTATTACCTCTTAGATCTCTTTTTAACCTACTTGATGTTAGGGATGCCTGGGTGCCTCAGTTGGTTATGTGTCTGCTTTCGTCTCACATTATGATCCCGGAGTCCTGGGTTCGAATCCTGCATCAGGCTCCTTGTTCAGCAGGGAGTCTGCTTCTCCCTCCCTCTGCCATTCCCCCTGCTTGTGCTTGTTCTCTCTCTCTGACAAATGAGTAAAATCTTTAAAAAAAATAATAATAATCTGCTTGATGTTAGAGACTCAAAGATAGTAAAAGATAAAAGAAGAGGACATAGTGCTTAGAACAATGATTCAATAATTGTTTTTAGTTAGAGATTCAAAACAAAAGAAATGGGCTACTCTAGTTGTCTCAGAATTCGCTTAATTAAACTTATCTTATTTGTGTAGAATGTGCCCGAATTAGACTCGGCAGTATATATCTGTAGGAGAGTAGGAGATAGAAGCACTGTCCACAGCCAGATGAATGTTCCCATGTTTCATTTGGTAGGAAATGCCAGGATAGCAGTGACAGTGACTCCAATGTTAATTGAATGAGTATTTTACCTCACAAAATTTTTAAACTTGGAGGCACAAAAAAGTAACTGTATTAAAAGAACATGTCCTGTGCCTAGGGAGGATGGGTGGTTAAAAGCACTCTGAAGGTTTTCATGGATTATACTCAGGGGTGCAGAAGCACTGATTTTCCTCCTATGGATGAATAGTTTGACACCTTGTTGCTTAAAAATTGCTTATGTCTAAAGTACACTCCACAGCTAAAGGGCCATGCAGATGCCACATTATTGAATAGCATATGGACATCTCCAGGGCTGTTAAAAATGATCACACCGACCGTCTGTTTGTACTGGGGCTTACTGTATTTAGACAGTTCTAAGAGAGAAGATTCCGCCTTACAATGTAGCTCAGGGGACCTATATTGAGAAGGAAAGGAAGCAGGGAAGGCACTTGTGAACTTGCAAGAGAAACTATGTTTCAGTAATGGCCTCTTTCTTAACAATGTAGCAGTTCTGAATTCCAAAGAGGACAAAAATCTTTTAAGATAAAAAACTATTACCTTAAAAATTTGTAACCTAAGTTTTTAGAGCCTCCATTAAGTTAAATTTTGTGGCAAGGATGCAGTGACTGACATCTTCTGTTTTTGGATGTCTAAACACCCTCAGCTGCTGGCTCAAATTTATCTGGTTCAAAAATTGTCTCCAACTTTATTGTAACCTCAGAGTTCTACTCTGGAAAGAAAAGGGTCTGAAAGAACACTGTTCTTTTCAGCAACAATAGTAACAGTTTACTTTCTGTGACCCATTACTTCCTAGGTCTGTTCATAGGCCCGTATCTTCTCCCATTAACATGCCTTTAATTTTTTTTTTTTTTTCCGCCAGCTTTTGAAGTGTCCACAGTGTCAAGCACCATGCTAAGCATACAATACGTCCTCAGTCAGCACCTGGTGAATGAAAACAAAACCATGGATGTGGTGAGGATGCTGGGGGTCAGTCCTGCAGGGATGACTGTGGTCCTGGCTCCTTATGTTTGTGTCTCAGAGATATGGGGAGAAGGACTGTGGCTGTTTCTCTAGAAATTTATACTACGTGAAAAAAACTGGACAACTGGTATTCTTATTCTCATCTAAGTATGTACAATTACAAGTCCTTAATTACTAAAGCAAATAAATTTATTGAGCACCACCTTGTGGAAGGCCCTGTCATGTCAGATGGTGCTCCATTTCAACCATTCTATGAGTAATAATTAAAATTGACAAAGCTCACCTTGATAAAGGAGAGAATGGACAAAATCTATGCATTTGTCACACTAACAAAAGAAGCATAATCTTTGGAAAAAATCAGAGCAACAAATAATAACCATCAATGTTTTACATCTTTTTCAGTCTTAACATCCCTAAATGAATCTGGAAATTCAAATGACTTTTATTAGTGTTGAAGAGCCCACCAGAAGTTTGTCTTAGTTACCACAAGATTACATGCCTGCCATTTAGGTCACCTTTTGAATCTAGTTTTTGAAAATTATAACAAAACGAATCTTTCATTTAGTGTTTACAGTAGGCCAGACACTGTGAGGACCAGTTAAAAAAAATCCAATAGGAAGACCTATAATTTTCCTCATTTTACAGATTAGAGAGTGTGAAGTTAAATAATTTGCCCAAACTAATGTACTTATCACGTGGCAGAGCCAAAATTAACCACTGGCCTGATGCTTTTGGACACCACCATTCCCCATAAAATGGGGAATGAGAAAGACAAAACAATCCAATGACTTAGAGCTTTTAGCTGCATATGTATAAAGTACTAAAAAGTGACTTGTATACTCTTGATTTCTTTTAGTAAAATGTAAATGAAGAATCTTAGTTTGTGTTCAGAGTATATAGAATTGCAAAAGCATAACTAGGATACCATTTGAAAATGTTCCCATGAACAAAAATCACTGTAAGGTAGCAGAACATCAGTTTTACTGACGACTCATCTTGGTTGAGTTTCTCTAAAACAATCCCATAACCCACTTTCATCAATACTATGGCACTATCCATATGTGGGTGTGCGCTTATTCTGAAGACACTATAAAAAATCACGCCTATCATGATACCAAAAATACCAAATGTGACAGAGTTCCCAATGTCTTCTGAGGCCTGGAGCTGCTATCTGTTCCAGTTAAACATTTCTCATCTCCAGGGCACTGCAGTGAATTCGACAAGCCTGAAATCATGGCTAGGGAGAACAGAAATGATTACTAAAGCATAGCCAACCTCTAACTCGAAGTCTCCTAAGTATGGACACGTGGCGTTAGAACACATAGCTGGATGTGAGAACTGATAAGCAACAGCTGCATCAGAAATTTCATTTCTTTTGCACCACATACATTTCTCATCATCATAACCTACCTACCCCCTGCTGGTCATTGAAGCCAGCAGGATGATATTGGAAGGCCAAGCTTTTGCGAACAGAGAGGCTATGATAGACCATTGTAGTTTGTGCATGAACTCTAGAGGGACATTATCTTGTTCAAATCCCACCTTGTTGCTTGCTGTTCCCTTGGGCAAGTTATTTTACCTCTCAGTGCTTCCCTGCAACAACTCCATACTTTGTCATAAAAATGAAGTCAATGTCTGCAAAACATTTGAAAGTATCTAGTATAGAGTTGCCTTATATGAGTGTTGTTATTATATTATTATTAATATTACTTTTCAGATGTGAAAAAGATAATATCTAAGGCAATTTTTGAAACTAATCCCTTTAGTAGGTCGTGAAACTAGTTGCACTGTTCTTGATTTACATAAAAGTGAAATATAATCATGTAAAATAGAATAAATAACACCATGACTAAATGCACATAGGATAGGAAATATTATTTTATGGGACAAATACATATATATGTTATCAGTTGTATCTGAGGTATATTTCTTGATGATCACAGCCAAAAACATTTAAAAAAAAAAAACAAACCCACACACACTGTCTTAATATTATCATACAGGAAGTATGGCAGTCATATCTGTGAGAAAGGGAATTTTAAAGTTTTGTTACAGTACTCATGTCAAGCATTTAATTCATTCATACATTCAGCACTTAGACAACATTTTCTATGTTATAAGCACTACACTGTGAGCTGGGGGGAACAATAACAAGCAAATTTGACTTGACTCTTGCCTCAGTGGACTTTACAGCTTAATGGGAAAACACTCCTTGTCAAATAAGCATATGCTTACCACCAGTTATGAAATCTATTATTCCAACTTCTTATAAATGTACAAAGCTGGGAGAATCAGCAAAAATAAACTAATAGTAAATTATAAAGGAAAAGAAAATAATCTTATCCAAAAATTACGAGTAAAAAATACTTAAAAATGCATACAAAGCTGAGTACTCTCTATACTGCTCCATAATTAACTGATGGAGTAGGGGAAAAGTGCAAGTGTGGTTTGAGATATTTGTTTCTAACTAGATTGCTATGTTATCATTTATGCCATTTAATATTCATCAAATTGCCTCTATCCCACTGTGTCATAGTCAGTAGCTTGTAAATCTTTAGTGAGATCAAATTGAATCTCTTAAAATTAATATATAAATTTAACAGCATTTCAGTTAAAATCACAGTAGTGTTTTAGGAGGAATTGGAGAGAATGATCTTAAACTGTACAAAGAAAAATATATGTTCAACCATGACTAAGAGAACTATGAGAAATAGAGTAATTGTTGTCTTGCTTTATCAAAACATGCTGTGTGTACATTGTATTTAAAAATAGCATGGTGTTGGTCAAAGAAAAGCAAATAGATAAAACACAGAAGTAGGACAATTCTGAGGCGTCTGGGTGGCGCAGTCTGTTGAGCGAAAGACGGCTCAGGTCCTAATCTCAGGGTTGTGAGATAGAGTCCCGTGCTGTGCTCTGAGCTCTGTGAAGAGTCTGTTTGAGATTCTCTCTCCCTCTCCCTCTGCCCCTCCCACTCAAACTCTCGCTCTCTCTCAAATAAATAAATACATCTATAAAAAAAAAGAAGTAGGACAGTTTTTTCAGTAGCTATAAGAAGTCAATATTTGACAAAGATACTAGTTGTTGAATTCAATGGGTAATTTTATTTATTTATTTAATAAATTGATTAAACATCTGAAGGAAATTAAAATGAAATCCTTATTTTCTCACATATAAAATAAAATTAAAGATGAAGTGAAATCTTAAGTATAGAAGAAAGTATCTCTCAGAAAATTTTAGAAGATGTACAATCTGTGGTATGGAAAATCTTGTCAAAGTAACACTGGGAAACCAAAGTTATAAAACAAAATATAGACACTATTTATCTATATAAACATTTTTGACATCTTAATTAAAAAAAAAAATCATTAGAAACACACCAGGGTCTGGGGCACCTGGGTGGCTCATTTGGTTAATCTTCTAACTCTTGATTTTGGCTCAGGTCATTATCTCAGGGTAGTGTGATTGAGCCCCCTGTGGGGCTCCATGCTCCGCGGGGAGTCTGCTTCCCTTTTCCCCTCTCCCTCTGCCCCTCCGCCTACTCACTTGCTCTTTCTCTCTTTCTCTTATATAAATAAATAAATCTTTAAAATAAAAAAGAAACACAAGTCTGGAAAAATTATTTGTAATTCACACAACACATAAAGAATAACTTTCTATACACAAGAGACCCTTTCAAACTGAAGAGAAAAAGATGAGCCAATGGACAAAGCGTAATAATGGACGATTCACAAAAGAACAAATGAAATGGTCAAAAATATATGAAAAGTTTCTCCAGTTCAGGAGTAAGAAAAAAATTAGGTTAAAAATACCTCTTTACACCCATTAAATAGGCACATCTATTAAGGCACATTATATTTTTGCTGGAGGGTTTGTAGGAATAAAAGGTACCATTATACATTTTCAGTGGAATGTAAAGGATTATAGCCTTTTAGGCATGTGATCTATTAACATCTACTAAAATTAAAAACATACATACATCTGACTGAGAAACTCCATTTTGCAGAATCTATCCCAACTTATTCCAATATTAAAGGTAAATGATGTTTACTGCAGCATTTTTTGAAGCAACCAATAATTGTAGACAAAGTCATTACCCATCCATAGGGGAATGAGGGAATCAATTGTAATAAATTACTTCCATGAGTTTACTATACAGTCATCTCAAAGAGTAAATTAGAGCCATGCTTGATGACTTAGAGTCTCAAAGAGATTTTCATGAGGTAATCTGAGAAAAGATATAAAAAAATATGTGTGGTAATATCCTCTTTCTAGAAAAATAAGAAAATATTTGTGTGTATGTGCGTGTATAGGTGTGTATTTGCATATATATGAGAATATGTGTATATATGTAGTATATGTATATGATTATATGAGTATAGAGAAAAATATGAAATTAAGAACACTAGGCTTTTAATATTTTACGTGGGAAGGCAAAAATGAAATGCAGGATGTTGATGGGATGGTAGAAAGAGAAAAAACAAAAATATCTCCGTGTTAAAACAAGTATTATTTGATCTCATTTATGTAAATTTTTATGTTTGTGTGAGAGAGATAGAAAAAAGAATATAAAAATGCATGCACAGATGTTACTGTTACTAAAATGGTAAAGAAATATGAGGGCAAAACCAACAATACAAAAAAAGAGGAATTAAGGTAAATCAGTTGATGTTGACACCTATCAGTAAAGATTAGAAATGAACACATGTATAAATGAAGACGAATATTTTTAACATGAAATTTATCGTTAACATACTACAAAAATGTTGTTATTTTATAAACTATTGGGCAGTTTTGTCAGATTTTAAACCTTTAAGTGAGTCAATGCTTTTCATAAGATGTTCTTTACGAAGGCAAAAAACACATTTCTCTCAGTGCCAAGAATAATTGTATCCCTAAGCACTTTAATGTACATTGGGAACCACATAAGTGATCTAGACTTGTTATCTTGGCTGCGAGAAGAGTGGTGTCAAACCTGACTCTCGCTTCACATAGTTTTATTACCTTATTGACCCTTTACTCCAATTTTCTCACTTATCTTTAGTTGTTGTAACAAAGAAATATTTTTAAGCCACCTTAAATATTTCAGGGTGAATGTAGGTTGTACATCCATATCACAAATAACACTAAGGGCTCTGATACAAGAAGCAGACATCCCGGGGCGCCTGGGTAGCGCAGTCGTTAAGCGTCTGCCTTCAGCTCAGGGCGTGATCCCGGTGTTCCAGGATCGAGTCCCACATCAGGCTCCTCTGCTGGGAGCCTGCTCCTTCCTCTCCCACTCCCCCTGCTTGTGTTCCCTCTCTCACTGGCTGTCTCTGTCAAATAAATAAATAAAATCTTTAAAAAAAAAAAAAAAAAAAAGAAGCAGACATCCCAACGCTGACGTCTCGGGCATACAGAAGGAAATAGGTCTTAGCCACACAGAGTAAAGGTGATTACTGTTCCTTCATAAGGAGGAACTGTAAATAGATATCATAACCCATATTGTTTCAGCTGTATATTTTTATATAAAAGGAAATAAATGTATGTGTATGTTCTTGTTATAGAAACAAATCCAATTCTTCTGTTTTTAAGTTCTTAAAATAAAGAACCTTTATAGGTACTAATACTTGAGGATACCTGAACCAGAAGAAGCTGAATTGAGTGTTATAGAATGGGCAAAATTAGGTGACCTGTATCCCTTGAAAAAGGAACACTCATGCACTGTTGGTGGGAATTCAAACTGGTGCAGCCACTATGGAAAATAGTATGGAGCTTCCTCAAAAAGTTAAAAATAGAACTACTCTATGATCGAGTAATAACTCCTGAGTATTTACCCCAAAATACAAAAACACTAATTCAAAGGGATGCAGGTATCCCTATGTTTAAAGCAGCATTTTTTATAATAGCCAAATTATGGAAGCAGCCCAAGTGTCCACTGATAGATGAATGGATACAGAGGATGTGGTGTGTGGAGATATATAATGTATAAATTATATATATATATATATAATGGAATATTATTTAGCCATAAAAAAGAATGAAGTCTTACCATTTCGAAAGACATGGATAGAGCTAGAGAGTTTTTTACTAAGCAAATTAAGTCAGAGACAGACAAATACCATATGATTTCACTTATATGTGGAGTTTAAGAAAGAAAACAAATGAGCAAAGGAAAAAAAAAGAGACAGACCAAGAAACAGACTTTAAAAAAAAACTGTTTTTTTTAATTTATAACTTATTTAAAAAAATTTTTTTTTCTGTAAACTCTACCCCCAATGCGGGGCTTGAACTTACAGCCCCAAGATCAAGAGTTGCATGCACTACCAATGGAGCTGGACAGATGCCCCAAGAGACTCCTAACTATAGAGAACAAGCTGATGGTTACCAGAGGTGAGGTGGGTGGGGGATTGAAGATTAAACAGTGCACCTGTCGTGATGAGCATTGGGTGATATATGGACGTGCTGAATCACTATATTGTACACCCGATACTAATATTACACTGTATGTTAACTACATTGGAATTAAAACACACACACACACACATGCACACATACGCACACAAATAAATACCACCTAATATGTTTTTAAAAATAAAATAAAATGTAACACAACAGTACCACAAAGGATGGGAAGGAGGAATTGAAAATACTGTAGTAAGGTCCTTATACAACATATGAGATTGTATAAAAACACTTTAAAGGTAGATTATGATTAATTAGAGATATATACGGTAAACTCTACATAATTGCTAAAAATTGTGTAAGGAGATATAGATAATATTTCAATAGATGAGATAAAATGGGAAAGAAAGAGAATTCTCTCTATGGAAATCTAACGATGTCTGGTTTTGCCACATATCCCAATGCATTCAATAAGCTATTTTATAGAGCAGCAGATGCAGTAAGTAGCCCATTTCTTTGAGTTGCACTGAGTCCAGTCTCTTAAGAAAAAGTACGAAGGAATTAGCCCTATTTTCTTTGCTTCAGCTAACATTCTTCTTCCATGAGTTTATTTGATTGTGTCAACATGATAATAGAAGCCAAAAAGGTTCATTATGCTTTCATTCAAACAAAATGGCTAACAGTTAATCATCTAACTATGGAGCTTCTTTCCTCTGCACAAAATTTACCACAGTTTTGTATAAAACACTGCAGGATCATAAGTGACCATTTATAAATGACTTACACATACAATGAGCTTATCATCTTAAAAATAGATTTACTCAACTTTCCAGAAGGTTTCTTGTTATATTACAGGTTTTTTTGGACAAAAGAATGCACATTGTTTCATACTTAGTAAAATAAAAACTATATCTGTCTTGAAAGAAAATTATAGAAAAGAATTTAGATCACTGAGAAAGATTCAGTCAAGTAATAGAAAATCAATCTAATATTTCAAAAGAGCAAAACTTCTCATTTTAACAAGGCTGTTATTCACATCACATGGAGAAAAACATAAAAATTAAGCACAGGAGACAAAATTACCAGAGGAAATTCAAGGAAAATTAATTTGGGAAACTCATGTGAAGAGACCTCTTCAAACCTTTACAAAAATAAGTCAGAGTAAGTTGTATTATAAATGCAAACTCTTACTTTGACACAAAATATCAATGTTTGGTTAACAGTTCAACGAAAACAGAATATATGAAAGGATAGTCTCATTTTTAATGTTCATAATAAAAAAGATGTAGGTAAGGAAGCTCAGAGTTATGTGCTAGCCAATTCTCCTTGGACAGATGGAGCCCCTGAGGCAGTTAGACTCCACTTCTCCTGCAAGAAGGTGGCCATCTAAGGGCAATGCTTGTGCTGCACAAGGGGCCGGATACCACCTGTCCATCACTGAGAGCATCAGGAATGCCCCAGGCAGTGCATGCATTTAGCACAAGCTCTGAAGTCTTGGACCCTTGATGGGAATAGAAGTTGATACTTGATGGGAATAGAAGTACTCTATTTGGAGGTGGCTTAAGTACACAGTAGATCTCTAAATATAATAATAATTTCGACTGCACTGATGTTTATATAAAAGCAAATGCTATATCATTTCGATATCATTCTGAAAACAATGCAAAGATGATGCCATTGAATACATTCATGATGCCTGTATCCCTGATTCTAATGTGAAAGGCATTCAATGAAGAAATGTCTAACATCATTCGAAGATATTACCAATAAAGTATGATGGGAAAAGATACCAAATCTATATGAAAAAATATATTTCTTGATAGAAGACATCTATCTTAAGATAAATTTGGGGAGATAAATTATGTGGAGACAATTTATCAGGGTTAGATAGCTTTAGTTAGTAGCTGCTTATGTTCAATTATTAGAAAGGGCAAAGTTAGGGAAGAAGAGAAAAACATCCTCTAATTTGTCCATTCATTCACTCAAAACACATTATAAGCTTTTATGCCTATGACTCTGATAGATTGCTATTGTTGAAATTTATGTAAGAGAGAATTTTATGTAATAGAGAAATTCTATGTAACAGAGAAATTTATGTAATAGAGAAATGTCAACTAGGTTTTGCTTTCAGAATTGGTAATATAATACCATACCATCAGACTATAATTGTAATGAATATAGTCACTTAAGTAAATTTTGCCTCTTTTAGTTCAACAATAGAGTATCAATGTAGCCATTTGGTTAAACATGTTGATATCACATGTTTATATATTAATAAAATATTTTAAAATGTCATCTGAAGCAAAATAAAAAGAGGCAAATGGTTTTTAGTCAGGTTAAACTCTAGATCTCTTCTTAATTAAGTGTAACTTCTCTGAATGCCTTCTTGCCATGAGAAATGCTCCCAAGGTGTATGTTCTCTGAGCCCGTAACACTACTGGAAGTTACAGAGTAGTTTTTGAAACTGGCTTTTGAGGTTCTAGCTGCCTTGCCTTAGGACAGCACTATAGAGACTTTCTCCTTTGTAACTTCCTGACTACTTGAAGTGAGACATCTGGTTTCTTCTCCTGTCACCATCACCTTGGTTCCCTGCAGTTCATTTCTGGATAATTAGGTAATTTAGGTAAAGCCTGATACTTCTTTCTTCCTTGACTTCCGTTCCAGACTCTTTCCCCCTCATAAACAGAACAGTAACAATGCAGAAAAAATAACAAGTATTTTCTAAAATTCTTCATTAAATGAATTCAGCTCCATAATATTTTTTCCCTGAATAAGATGACTGATTATATGGGTGGGTTAGCTACAATATCAGTTAACCTCTTTTTATTCTTCTCTCACTTAGGCCATAAAGAATAAAGAGAAAAAAAAATTACCAAGTACCTTGTGCTGGGTATTTTATTTAATTTATTTTTTCTTATTGTATCCCATCATTATTTTGCTCACTTTAAGAATAAAGAAACTTTTGTTTGGATTAAAACTTAGGGAGACACTGATTTTCCATTATATCAACTTTTACTCTATAAGCAATGTATTTCTTTAATTATTAACTTCAGAGGAATGATGAACTTCATACAAAAGAATTATAATTTGGAAAATAATCTGTTTCAGAAGGCAAAGCATAATCTTGTGAGACGGCTGATCTAATGACTGTCTATAACACTGGCTGGATTAAGATCAGTTCCACAACCAATATGCAAAGTCCTTTGCAAGTCAAAAACAAAACAAAACAAAAACAGGGCAGTGACCCCCCCCCCTGCCCCCAAGGGATCGAAAAAGGTTCCAAGGATGGAGATGGTCTTTGGTCTAGGTGTTGAGTGATAGAGAGCTTTTTGTAAGGTAAATGTGTGTGTGCTGGGGGTAAAGGGGGGGGGAGTGAGGCTAGGAGAAGGGGTGCTGAGGAAGCTCTGTGACATTAATGGTAACAAGCACAGACAAGGAGGTGAGGAGGGATGGTATGAATTCAGGGAGGAACATGTAGTTCTTAAAACTGGAATGCAGATTTGGGCTATGAAATGGAGGAAGATGAAGTTGCAAATAGTGCTAAATTTGGACATGGAACCAAGTTAAATTGTCTGGTAACATTGGGAACCAATCCTTAGTATTGGATCTATAGGTATAATCTAAATTTTCTGATTAATCCATCCTCCTAACAGGTGGTGTTAGATGCTGCAACTCATTCATTATCATCAAGTCAACATTCCAGTGACCTTGACTTACAAGCGAGGGCTTTAGTTTACATCTGGTATGGTGTTTGAAGTTTATTTTTATAGTATACTCAAGACCTTTGCTTATGTAATATTCCTGTTTTGTTTTTCCAGTCAGTCACAACTTACTGCAGTGTTTTATGTAAATTCAAGGGCATATTCACAATACGCAAGAAATATGGTTTTTCTTCTGACATTTATTGCTATCTGAAAGTTAGATACATTTAGGCAGAAATTACAGTTTCTTTTCAAACTATACAGTTCATTGTATCTAAAGACTATTAAAATCTTAGCATAAAATAATTTAGATGGACTAAAAATCATTTTCCTGGATTTAGAAAAAATGTTTAGTCTTCATAGATCCAATTCAGTGTGCAGGA